>NC_062270.1:5107631-5337631 GCF_916048215.2 Malus sylvestris | reverse complement strand
TTTGATGATGTAAGTGCTTACAATTGCAAAGTTAGGCAAGTTAGGTTGTGTGTGAAAACAAAGCAAAGTTAGGCAAAGTTAGGTTGTGTGTGAAAACAAATAATTAGGTGCAATTAATGTGTTTTGTGTGGTAGTAAATAATCTTAGTTTAATTAAGTAGCTTTCATTTGGTTTGCTATAAATACCCAAGTCCCCAAGCCTTGTAAATCATCCAAGGAAAAACAAAGCCTAGAGCTAAATAAGAAAAGCTTTGCTAATTAGTTTGTTTTGTGAGCTTTCTTTAAGAGTGTGCTCTATTTTTCTTCTTCTTGGGATCATTAGAGTTATCTTAGATACTCTTCTTATTCAACAGATCCAACCCAGTTGAACTTGAGGTGGCATCACCACTAATCTCTTTGGCAATCTTTGTCTCATCGAAAGGTTCTGACACACAAACCCATATTCTCTTTTGAAAATGAGCTTTAACATTGGCATCGTTATAGACTAACTGAGCCAAAGTTGTCTTTCCCATACCTCCCATCCCTACAATAGGGATGATGAGGAAAACAAATAAAAACCCATGTGAGAGAATCCAAAAATTAAGCAAATGAAAGAACTTAAGCGTATAAAACTGGGAGAACATAGCCAAAGCGCTAAAATTCAACCATGTCTATCCAAAAGCTTCTCTATCGGCACCGGAAATGCAACTAATCCGGCACAACCAACACAGGCTACTTGCAGACCAGCTACAACAACACAAGAAGTTAATTAACGCCAACAAAGTTTAAGGTTTCGTAAGAATATAATCTTACGTGCATGAAAACCAGTTGAGCAGATAGCAGGACCATGACGAGATATAAACACCAACAAATTTTTAAAGTTTCACCATATTCAAGGCCAGTAACTTGTACGGTTTACACATTCTTTCAGTGAGACTTAATTAACGACTGCCCTCTTTGCCCGGTCAAGGCTAGGGAGAGTACCGACGTTGTAAATCAGGTTAATGTTGTGTTAAATGGTATAATTTTTTATTTTTATTTTTTATAGAACAATATATTTGCATTAAGTATTGAAGGAATAAATTAGTTTTGAACTCGTTATCCACAAGACTGTAGGCATGGTATAACTTCTTGGTGTTTTCGACCGCCTGAACAGCCCTTGAAGCACCGAACTCCACGTACAAATTCCGCCACAACATATCAGTAACTGGACTCAAATCTCTGCCTATGGTACTCTTCTGTACGCACCTCAACTGCTCGACCGTACATTTAATCTGGTAGGATTTTCTCGAGAAGATTGGAATCCACTTTGCTCATGTCCCCCGCCAAGGTGGCGCATTATATCAAACACCGAAGATGGAGGAGCTGTTGCTGCTGCTTTAGCTTCCACAGTACTAGCCATGTTCGTAATTACTTGCTATTAGTCCTTTTAACTTTCGGTACGGTGAAAATTAAGAGAAATTCTCTCGTTACACAAAGAATTTGACGTAGACTGTGGGAGGACTTATGTGGAACTGGTTAGCCACCACATAGCGTTCCAGTCCAACAATGCACTGATATTCCCCGATTAAAGTCTGAAATTTAAGGTAAACTTATCGTACACTCATATTAATATTATTTACTTCACAGAAAAAGGAAAATTCAAAGGAGTTGAAACAACCATTCAGGCTACATGTCATCGCTACTAGTACAATACATACCTAGATCCATGATAAGTTTCATATCCCTGCAGTTTTATTTATGAAATAAATCCCTTGCTCTTTAGGCTCTCAACACCATCCTTGATAATTTGATCCATGGGAATGAATTCTAAACCCAAGTTCATTAGCTTCTTGGCTCCGTTCTTTTCCCTCAGCAAGCCGGGTTGGGTATCCTTTGGCAAACTACACAAACGTACACATATTAGCTCGATCATTTTCAAAATCAGGCACTCACACCACCTAAAAATTTACAAAATTCTTCCAAGGCAAGCCAGAACGCACCAAACGGTTGATAAACTTGGAAAGCAACATTTGGAAGTGATTCTAAACAGACCAAAGAAAGATGATGTATGCAAATCTATACCCGCATGAAAACTCTTTTATAGGAAAAATCAGATTTCAATTCGCTAATTTGGTCTCAAATATCTATAACACATGATGGACGGAAAAAAAGAAAGAAAAAACCATGGTCCTCCAGCTGTAGAGGAGTTCAGTGCATCTAAGAAACCTCGGTTCAAAAAATCAAGACATAGTATATTTTTAAGTTGTGCTTCTGACAAGGGACGAAACATTCACTTATCAGGAAACCAAACATCTAAAACATAAGATATGCACACAATTTCATTTGCAAATGCATTTTGTGGACCAAAACTTACCTGCGAACCTTGTACTCAGGGTAAAGTTCAGCAAGCTTTGCCACAAAGTCACCATAACGTGATATAGCTTCCACACACAAGTGCCTACCGGTCGCTGATTTGTTCTCATACACTAAAATGTGTGCGAGAGCTACATCTTTAAAATGCACAGATCCCATAAAGAAGTCCTCATATGTTTCAGTGCAGCCTGCAGCCAAGATCGAACAACTCAAAACCATATATACGTTGTTTCCACTTTCTAGGGCCTCATCTTTTTCTCAGTCCTCTCCAAAACAAACTTTATTGAAAATCCTTAGAACTTAAAGAAACATGTGCTAAAAAAAGAGGTGTAGAGGAGTTCCTTTATGATTACACATACGCATGCTCACACAATCTACCTTCTCAAGCTTACGGACTAACCGGCAAAACAATTAGCAATCTCGACTGTTACGAAAGAAGAAATCTTCCAAGTGCTGAGGTACCAAACTCAATCTTTCTTTAGCAAAAATGTCTTAAGAGAAAGAAAATACCTCATTTTTAGTTGATCAACAACCCACAGCATCATACATAATAAATGGGAAATGTTCTCTTGCCATTGAGATGATATGTCATCGTACAAACTGTCAATCAAAGATCAACTTTCGTCTAAATTTATGATTCGAGTGCAAATTTCGCAACATTACATGGCATACTATCAGGCAAGAGAACATTAACCGCTAGTGGAATATTCAAACAACTTAAGAGTGCAGTGCTAGAGGATAAATAAAGTCAATAATCTACTTCTAGGTGCAGTCGTAGAGGATTTTCTAATACAAATTTGCAGAGAAAAGTACCCTCAAGAATGCGAAGGAGCAATAACATGCTAGAATTGAGCCTGGGCGAGATAACAGGGCCCATCACCGCGCCCGGATTCACCACAACGACATCCAGCCCCTTCTCCTTGGCAAATTCCCACGCAGCTTTCTCCGCCAGCGTTTTCGATAATGGATACCACAACTAGCCAAACACCAAACACAATCAGCGTTACAGTCCCCAATTGTGAAAACTTCAAGTAGTTAAAAATAAAGAATTAATAATCAAAAGATGAAAGATACAGTACAAGCAGGGGAAACGTGCACCGAAAGTTACAAACTTTCAATAAGAAAATTGAATGCGGACATTAAACAGACAATAAACCATATATAAACCGCGGTTTTTCAAAACACAACTAGGCGTTGGAGTAACTCACTCCCTTCTGCTTGCAGTAGTCAATGTCTGTCCAGCAATCCTCGCCCTTGACCTTATCGGACGGCCAGCTTGGGCTCGGAGTGATGGCGCATGAGGATGACGTCAGCACCACACGGCTGACCCCAGCCTGCTTCGCTGCCGTCAGAACATTAAGCGTTCCTTTGATCGCCGGGTCCAGGAGCTCCTTCTGCAGAATAAACAAAAAAAAAAGCACCACGTTTTCAAATTTACGCATAATTTCGCATAATTAATCAGATATAATCAAATTAGAAGGAATTTGATACTGTTTTATGGCGGGAACCTCGGGGTCGTGGACTGTATCGATGATGCAGGGAGAAGCGAGGTGGAAGACCCCGGAGCAACCATTGACGGCGGCGAGTATGGAGTTGTAGTCGAGGAGGTCGATCTGGAAGAGACGGAGGCGCGACTCTGCCCCCTCTACTAACGCTTCTAGATGCTTCGTCTCGCCATCGTCCTCTGCAACAAACAAAACAACGGCGTTATTAATTTTGAACTGAACGCGAATGGAATGAATGGAACTGTGGCAGTTGTGCAGATAAGGGGAAAAGCAAGGGTGAAGTTACTGAGATCCTTGACTGTGGCGTGGACGGTGTAATCACGGTGGAGGAGGAGATGGACGAGCCAGGATCCGATGCAGCCGCTTCCACCGGTAACGCATACGACCTCACCCTGCTTCGACATCCTCCCTCCCTGCAGGTTGCAGTGTCCCTTTGCTTTCAGCAGTCGAGTGCTCCTTAGTTACTTCAGCTGATTGCATGCACAAAATCTAAATGGAATTTACAAATAAAAAGATAATGTACATCGAAAATTGAGTGTATAACGTACACACATTATCTCGAGTTAAAACGCTTGACTTCTCTTTAATATTTATACCTAATTTTTTATATTAGTAATATCACTTGTAATAAAATTAAAAAATAATATCGTAAATAACTTGGATTTATCAAAATTAGTGCAGAAAACTCTAATGAGTGACAATTTGTTGAAGAGAATTCTTATTAGCATTCCAAAAATCTTATTTTACACTCTATATATATATATAGAGTACTGTCTAGCTTACCTTAATTAACAACTCATTCAAGGTAGTGGGATTTTGGAATTAATACAGTTTATTTTTTATAGTCGTCGTTTCTTGAGGAGGGAACTAGCGCCGCACCAAACAGCTTGGAGGTTTATTTGACCTAGGCATCTGCACTATTATCTGCAATTTGGAATACAAATAATTATAATTATTTTTCTATACTTTTCACCTTAAATTAATTGCATTTGTACATATCCAAAACGAAGTAAATAATAAAAGCACTGCAACTCACCAAGATTAAACGTCATTAGCACAAATCTCTACGTTAGGGATGTGAGAAATCTTAGGCCACTCCTCTCCACTGCCTTCTTTGCAACGTTTGGCAAGTGTTGGACAGTAAAAAATGGAAAGATTCTTCAGTGGCATTTTGCAGAGGAAGTCTGGCAGCGTTTCTAGCCCAAAGCACATGGTTATTTCTAAGAAAGAAAGACATGGCATGATAGTAATTCCAGAATCCCCTTTGTTCCACCCTTTCACGCCTCCCCAGTCCTTCCAAGACGACATGTTGAAGTGGAGTCGCTTCAATTTTGGGAATAATATTGACAAGGATGATTTGAATGAAGATGTGTGATCATCTTCTACTCCCAAAAACTCACCACCAATCTTTCTTACACCCGACATTGCCCCGAGGTGGAGTCCTTCAGGGTGTGTTTGGTACGTGGGACGGGACGGGACGGAACGGGACGAGGCGTTCCGTCCCGCGTTTGGTGCGCCAAAAATGGGTGGAACGGGCTGTTCCATGGGACAGATTTTGGGTGTTTCTGCGTCCCACCTCCCCCCTGGAACGGGTTTGTTCCACGTCTGTGGAACACAATGTTTTACCATTTTAAGACAAATATACCCCATGTCTTTTTCAAAAATTACACCTTCGTTCCGTTCCGTCCCGTCTGCGTACCAAACGCACCCTCAAGGAACGGCAATTTCCCAAGAGGAGGCAAAATTTCACAAACACAATTATCCTCCAGAGTAAGGAATCGCAACTTTTTTAAAGACATCAACCAATTCGGCCAGGTCGAGCCAAAATACCCATAAATCTCTAAAGATTGGTCTTAAGACATCCATATTTCGTCCACTGCTCTCTCCGGCCTTGTCACGCACTTCACCAAAATCAAGTTGGAGATGAAAAAGTTGCTTGTTGTCCCGCAGTTGTGCTTCACTCCCATCTTTCACCTTCCCCAAAATTCTTATTTGGAGACTGCCGTGGAGCTGGTTCACGGTTCCCAAATCCCCAACTTGAAATGCTTCGTCGTTGTCAACAGAAAACAGAGGACAGACGTCTAGTGTTTGCAAATTTGTTAATCTCCCTATCCCTTTTGGCAAGTAGTCACTCTCCCCAACGTAAAGATGCCTTAAGCTAATCAACTTTCCCATGTTATCAGGCAATTTATTTAGCGATTTGCATCTTCGAAGGTCCAAGGTATACAAGTTATATAAACCACAAATGGTGTCTGGTAATTTCTCCAACTTTAGACTCCTGGACAAATCAATATGCCTCAAATGTACCAATTCACCAATCTCTTTTGGGAGTTCTTTGATGGAATTTCCAGACAACCTTATCGTCCTAAGACATTTAACTTGTAAAATAAAACTAGCATATACCGTAGCAACACTTGAGTGAGTTGTTGTGAGCGTACGTAGATTTTTGCAATTCCGAGAAGTGATAGAAAGTAAAGCTTGATCATAAACCACAGACGTTAAGGTCAGATGGCGAAGATTACTGCCCAATACCTCTATTTTACGGTTTGCAACCTCTGCCTCGGTACTCAAACATTCCTTCTTGGTGATAAATTGCACGAAGTCATGTACAATGTCATGCATTTTGCAACCTATTATCGCATCAGTGTCGTAGTGTTTCTTAAAATCTTGAAAAAAAAGACCGAGCAACTAAATTATCAAAAACAGCTTGACCAGTTTTTCCTTTATCTTTATTCTCTCTAGAATTAAGATAATCTTGTGCCATCCAAAGATTAATCAACTCATCTCTACTAAACTCATAATCTTTTGGAAAAATAGCACAATATAAAAGGCAACATTTGTTTCTCGGGGCCAAATCATAATAACTTAGAAATAATGGTTGGAAAACTTCTTGCTCCACTTCTTCCCAATCCCATATTTTACTATTCAGAACCTTCAACCATTCACTCCTTGTCCTCTTATCACGCATCATATTACCTAAAGTCTTTGCAACAAGTGGCAAACCCTTACACTTTCTTACAATCTCCCTGCTGATTTCTCCAAACACCTCAAACTCGCCTATTTCTCTATTAGAAAATGTCATGTGATTGAAGATTGACAAACAATTTTGTTCACTCAACTCTGCAAGATTGATCATGTGAGAGGTTGCTTCCATCATACTGGCAACATTTTGTTTTCTGGTGGTTACTAGTATTCGACTGCCCTCAGCCCCATTTTGCATCAATGGAACCTTTAATTGATCCCACTTTTTACGGTCTTCAGTCCACACATCATCCAACACAAGAAGAAACTTTACCCCTTTAATGGATCGAGACATAGATTCTAAGACATGATCCAACCCAGTTGAACTTGAGGTGGCATCACCACTAATCTCTTTGGCAATCTTTGTCTCATCGAAAGGTTCTAACACACAAACCCATATTCTCTTTTGAAAATGAGCTTTAACATTGGCATCATTATAGACTAACTGAGCCAAAGTTGTCTTTCCCATACCTCTCATGCCTACAATAGGGATGATGAGGAGCCCCTTCCCTTCTTCACTACCATCACTCACCAACTTCCTTATCAAACTATCCTTTTCCTTTTCTCGACCAAATATTTCAGACATATCGACAAAAGACGAAGTTTGCTGTTTTTGAATGACTGTTTCAGTGAGTTGAAAATTATACATTTTTCTTTGCTTATAAATCCTAGCTAACTGCTCATTTAGATCCTTTATCTTGAGAGTAATTTCACGACGAATAATAACCTTGCCGACTTGGCCAAGACAAAAACAACGAGCGAAGATAGCAAAACTTACCTTCCTCTGATGAGTAATATGAGTTGTGCCTTCTCCTTCTTGTTTCTCAACTTCTTGTCTCAGAATGTCAGTGTTCCACTCATCCAGCACGTCCACCATCTGGTATGATATTTCCTTCAGGTTATCCAGCCAGTTTTGCACGTTTGCCTCCTTCATTTGCCTTTGCTCTGCATCCTCAAGCATAGATTCAATAGCTTTCAGGTTGCCAGTGAACTCTTCAACTTCTTTCTTAACATTTAGAATGAGTGTCAGCTCGTCCTCTATGTACTCATAAGTTGTTGTAGCCAACTTCTCTAGTAGCATGGAAACGAGCGCGTCAGCCATTTTCAGGGTTACAAACTTAGAAATCGGTTGAGAGTGGAGAAGAAGAAGAAGAAGTCAGCCGCGTAGGAAAGTATACATGAAGAGGAAACTAATGCAGGAAGGTTGTGCTATAGGTTTTCTTCTTTGCTAGTTTATATAGACAGTGGAGACCTTTGTTTTCCCGTTTGCTTTCTTAATGCAAGATTCTTTGCTCTTAATACCAAAAAGATTTTCCTTGATGCTGCTGTTTGCTCTCCTTGGATGAAAGGAACAACAAATTTCAGGGGTGAATCTATAGTGGCAGTGTCGGCAAGTAGTCTAAATTTGTTTTTTAGAACGTAAAACTTATGAAGAAATTGGAGTTCAACCAATTGACAATATGAGGAAGTAGCCTAACTTACTTATAAGTTCATGCAAAGTTCGTCCTATCAATGTGAAATTCATTATCAACATCTTCTCAGAATCTCATATAAACAAATTAACATGATGGCTTACGAATCAATCCTGGATAAGAAGCAAGCACTATGTCACGGGTATTTGGCATTCGCGCCACTGTTCTCTTAGGCAATTATTTTTTTGAAAAAAATTATATTCAGTTTCTAGCTACTAATGTTCTTTAATTGAGACCTTACTGGTTTTCTGGTTTTGATATCCAAAATTATTTGCCTATTTAATTATTACGATGAAATTTCATTGTTTCTTATAGAACAAAATGTTCATCAATTTCATTGTTTATTGCAAAAATTCAATTTAATCCAAAACCATTTATCTATTTAATTATGACGATGAAATTCAATCCGAACCATCTATGGTGACTAGTTAAGATTCTTTGATTTACCAAGATTTTACCTTGATGCTGCAGTTTACTGTGTGGAGGGAAAGGATTAACGAAAACTTTAGGAGTGAATCTGAATGCCTATCCAGCAAGCAAGCTCATTTCTTTAGAGCGTAAACCTTCTTCTCAAAATCCGAATCTACCGGGAATTAATCCTTTCGTTTGGGTGTTTGTTTGTTGAATTACAAATCTAAATCAATGATCATACCGCTAAAAATACGGTGTAGATTCTCAAAAAATCTCAACTGTAGTCGAGAGAATGCATAACACAAAATCATTGGATTTGTATGTTCGCTAGAACATCCCTTCGTAAATTATTTTGGATAAATAACCATAACAAGGGCTGAAGTTGAACCTAAGCAAAACCATTCGTATCACCGCAGGGCACTTCTGCTGAATTGTCATATTTTGAGCGTCTGCAAAACTGGGGCAGCACAGGCAAAGCGCTCAAACTCAATCATGTCTATCCAAAAACTTCTCTATCAGCACCGAAAATGCAGCAAAGCCGGCACAACCAACGCAGGCCGCTTGCAGACCAGCTACAACAGGACAACACAAAGAGGTGTAAGGGTCTATTCTTAACATGCACGAAAACAAATTATGCAGATAGCAAGCTACTATGATGATAACACCAAGAAGGCCGGTACTAGTCCGGTTTATTTATTCTTTCGCCCATGTTATATCACATATCTTTGAGGGCAAGGGAGTGTTCCATCAGTGGAAATTACCAACATTCTACACAAGTAGAGTCAAGGACTCTGGATTCCTGTTTTGACATCGTATGAGAAATAAAACCAGAATCTGTTGCTGAATTCAGTTAATTATAAAGGTATATGCAACCTCCTAATATTTGAATTATCCTTGTGTTTATAAATACAACAAAGATGACAATCCAGTTTAGGTTTCAATGCATTCAATGGAATATTTTGTCTCTTAGAAGACAATTCATGTATCTAAGTGCAGTTAAGGCACTATAAACCATAGTTCTCCTTAAGTATATGATTTTCTTCGATTACGGCAAAGGTCGTATATCCTAAAATGCAGTCTATCTGGTTAGGGCATAAATTTACAACCCTTATTCACAACCCTTATTCACAAGAAGCAAATTCGAATTATATTGCAGTTACGCCTCAATTCCATCTTCAAGTTACTATATGGAAAGCCCTAACGTCATCAGTCAAAGAATTTGAACATAAAGCATTCAGTTCTTGTAGTGAATAAGAATTCATCCAACAAATTAAATATCCATCAAATACTCATTAAAAATCATAACATTCATGTTAGGGCATCATCCTAGCCCTAGAAAAGAGTTTAGTTATTCATAGAGTATGAAAACATAATGAAAAGTCCAGGAAACATGGAAAACTTATAAACGATGTAGAAGGATAGAATGATGGCTGATGGCCGCTGCTTATCCTCTTCAAACTTGCAGAAAATCTCTCTCCAAAACGTCCCTCCGACTTCCTACAACCTCTGCTTCATATATTGGTCAAAATCCTATCGGTCTTGTGCAATCTTTTCCTCATTTGTATTGCATGACTGACGATGTGGCGAGTAAACTTCCCAAGTAACTTACCTCAGACCCTATTGAAATAGGATTAAAGTCATCTGTACACGCTCTCTTGGGCAATGGGCTTCAAGTGAATTATGACTGAAAAACCCAACAGATTTTGCAATTTCCACATAGACTTGGCTGACTGATGTCCTGTACGAAAATCTTCATAGCATCGTCTAGAAAACTTGAAATCACCCGTAAAATTTCTCTGATAGCTAACATCCATATCTTTGCAATGGTATAAGGCTCAACAGCTGGTTCCTTCTGAAGAAGTACAGTTTATTCCGTCAAGTTGGCTGATCTGCGCAGACAGTGTCTGCTTCCAGGAAGCAAAACTCATTTCAATTGCAAAATCCCTCCATTTTCTTGTTTCTTCATCTTTACTCCTCGAACCAAAGAACACAAAACTAAGTAAAAGAGAACTGAATTCACTTAAAACAATCACAATAATCCAAATAAAAAGGATATAAAACGTATGGAATAATTGTTATATCACGTAGCATTCCACTCCAACAATGCACTGATATGTTTAAGTTTTTCTTCACGTGACAATATATTACTAGACCAGAACGCCATAATGGCAATGAACTCGTTTCATATAAATTGCTCTCCTACCTAAAAAAAGGTCGTACCCAGTGCACAAGGCTCCCGCTTTACGCAGGGTCTGGGAGAGGTGAATGTCGGCTAGCCTTACCCCCATTTAAAGGAGTTGAAACAACCATTCATTTTACACGTACTCAGCTACTAGTACAAGTCATACCTTGATCCCTGATAAGTTTCATATTCCTGCAGTTTCATTTATGAAATAAATCCCTTGCTCTTTAGGCTCTCAACAGCATCCTTGATAATTTGATCCATGGGAATGAATTCTAAACCCAAGTTCATTAGCTTCTGCGCTCCATTCTTTCCCTCAGCAGCAAGCTCGGTTGGGTGTCCTTTGGCAAACTACACAAAAGTAAACATATTAGCTCGAGCATTTTCAAAATCAGACACACACCAACAACAACAACAACAACAAAGCCTTTTCCCACTAAGTGGGGTCGGCTATATGAATCCTAGAACGCCATTGCGCTCAGTTTTGTGTCATGTCCTCCGTTAGATCCAAGTACTCTAAGTCTTTTCTTAGAGTCTCTTCCAAAGTTTTCCTAGGTCTTCCTCTACCCCTTCGGCCCTGAACCTCTGTCTCGTAGTCACATCTTCGAACCGGAGCGTCAGTCGGCCTTCTTTGCACATGTCCAAATCACCGGAGCCGATTTTCTCTCATCTTTCCTACAATTTCGGCTACTCCTACTTTACCTCGGATATCCTCATTCCCAATCTTATCCTTTCTCGTGTGCCCACACATCCCACGAAGCATCCTCATCTCCGCTACACCCATTTTGTGTACGTATTGATGCTTCACCGCCCAACATTCTGTGCCATACAACATCGCTGGCCTTATTGCCGTCCTATAAAATTTTCCCTTGAGCTTCAGTGGCCTACGACGGTCACACAACACGCCGGATGCACTCTTACACTTCATCCATCCAGCTCGTATTCTATGGTTGAGATCTCCATCTAATTCTCCGTTCTCTTGCAAGATAGATCCTAGGTAGCGAAAACGGTCGCTTTTTGTGATCTTCGCTAGATTGCTCCGGTCATTAGTGTGGATAAGTATATAAATGGATAGAGATAGGAAAGCAAACACAAGATGTACGTGGTTCACCCAGATTGGCTACGTCCACGGAATAGAAGAGTTCTCATTAATTGTGAAGGGTTTACACAAGTACATAGGTTCAAGCTCTCCTTTAGTGAGTACAAGTGAATGATTTAGTACAAATGACATTAGGAAATATTGTGGGAGAATGATCTCGTAATCACGAAACTTCTAAGTATCGGAGTGTGGTGTCGTCTTGACTTGCCTTATCTGTCTCATAGGTAGATGTGGCATCTTCTCTGGAAGTACTCTTCCTCCATCCAGGGGTGGTATCTTTAACTGGTGGAGATGCACAAGGTAATGTATCAATTTCACTTGAAGCTTACTTGTAGTTTCAGGATTGGTCAAGCGCGATACAAACCATGTAGTAGGAGTCCCCCAAGTCGTCGAGCTAGGGGGTCTGCTGAAAGAGGTGACAGACAAGGTAAGCAATCAGAGCTCCGACTGATTGTTCACCTTCTCCCCATCTTGCAGCAGCATGAAGGATAAAGAGAAGAAAAATGAGAAGAGATGATATGAGATACTTTTGCTTTTGAAGAAGTAACTTTCCACAGGCTTATTCTTGAACTGAGCTGGAGGGTTTTCTGGTTTCCTCCAGAGTATAAGGCCGACTGAAGAATTTGAGGGTCAAAACAAGTCCATCAAATCTAGAGTACGTTCCACCCTGCTGATATGGGATACTTTTGCTTTTGACAGAGTAATGGATGTATCGGCACGTGTGTTGTTACGCTTGTCTCCACATGCTTCCTTGTATCCTTCGCACTTGCCCTATCTGTTCCTCAAGCAGATGCGGAATCTTCCCTGGAAACATAAGATGTTGAAGATGAGTACTCGAGAGCAATGCCAGGTAAGTAATCAGGTAAGGGGTTCCAAGCAGTCAGTTCCTGGCTGGAAGCTTGATTCCAAGTGCTGACTGATTGCTCTCTTTTTCCTTGTCTTGCAGGTAAAAACAAGGCCAAAGGAAAAGACAGGGAAAAAGCATGATATGGGATACTCTTGCTTTTAACCCTGATGATATGAGATATTCTTGCTCTAGTATAGCTTGTTTGCAGAGGTATTATCGGGGGGAAAGAAAGCTGAATATTTCGAAAGGCTTCGTTGGGAGTGCCCTCTCAGATATGATGAAGGGTTGAGCATTTTTGCAGGTCTGCCTGTCCGTTGGGGATGGAGGTCGACATATATAGGAGTCTCCCTAACAACAAGTAGTAATGTTATTCCTTTACCCTGCTTGGTCATAGCACGGTAGTGGGAGCTGCCAGTTTCACATGTTTTAACTCTGTCAGAGCACTTTGAAAAAGTGGTCTGTGGTATCTGGCTCTCGAGATTCGGAGAACGATGCCTCTTCGATTTTTGAGAAAGCAATCATGCTGGGGGTCTTGCTCTCGAGATTCGGATAGCAGTGTCTCTTCGATTTTTGAGGAAGTAATCATGTTGGGAGTCTGGCTCTCGAGATTCGGAGGGCGGTGCCTCTTCGATTTTGGAGCAAGCAATCCTGTTGGGAGTGTTGTCTCGAATGTGAGTAAAGGTTGGGCATGTTTGCTAGTCTACCTTGCCACGAAGCACAAAGGTTGACACACAGGGACTTTCCAATTATCCAGCAATGGTACTGTTCTTTTACCCTATCTTCGCTTTTGAGAAAGTAGTCATGTTGGGAGTCTGGCTCTCGAGATTCGGAGGACGGTGCCTCTTCGATTTTGGAGCAAATAATCTTGTTGGGAGTGTTTTCTCGAATGTGAGTAAAGGTTGGGCATGTTTGCTAGTCTACCTTGCCACGAAGCACAGGGTTGACACACAGGGACTTTCCAATTATCCAGTAGTGGTACTGTTCCTTTACTCTTGTGGGTAATAATATGGTAGCTAGACCTTCAAAATTTATGTGTCTAAACTTTGTTAGTGCTGTTTCTTTGCTATTCTTTTACCTTTCTTGGTCAGAGCGATGTAGTGGGAGCTGCAAGCTTCACGTGCTCAACTTTGGCAGAGAACTTTGGCAAAGTTATCTGTGGTACCCATGAGCTATTGTTGCGTGTGGGAAGTGAGTGATTGAACAGTAAGATTCATGCGCTTTCTACTTCACCAGAAGTCTTCGACAGAATGCCCATAATTTCTGCAAAGCTGAGTGTGCGTGTGACAGGTGCTGACAAGGCTAGAAAAGTAGGTGCCTCTTCGATTTCTGAGATCGGCCCTCGTGGTCTCTGAGCAGCCCAGCTTTTGAGAAAGCGAGCGCCTCTTCGATTGATTCGGAGAACGATGCCTCATCGATTTTTGAGAAAGCAATCATGCTGGGGGTCTGGCTCTCGAAGATTCGGGGAGCAGTGTCTCTTCGATTTTTGAGAAAGTAATCATGTTGGGAGTCTGGCTCTCGAGATTCGGAGGGCGGTGCCTCTTCGATTTTGGAGCAAGCAATCTTGTTGGGAGTGTTTTCTCGAATGTGAGTAAAGGTTGGGCATGTTTGCTAGTCTACCTTGCCACGAAGCACAGAGGTTGACACACAGGGACTTTCCAATTATCCAGCAATGGTACTGTTCCTTTACCCTCTCTTCGATTTTTAAGAAAGTAGTCATGTTGGGAGTATGGCTCTCGAGATTCAGAGGACGGTGCCTCTTCGATTTTGGAGCAAGCAATCTTATTGGGAGTGTTTTCTCGAATGTGAGTAAAGGTTGGGCATGTTTGCTAGTCTACCTTGCCACGAAGCACAGAGGTTGACACACAGGGACTTTCCAATTATCCAGCAGTGGTACTGTTCATTTACCCTTGTGGGTAATAATATGGTAGCTAGACCTTCAAAATTTATGGGTCTAAACTTTGTTAGTGCTGTTTTTTTGCTATTCGTTTACCCTTCTTGGTCAGAGCGATGTAGTGGGAGCTGCAAGCTTCACGTGCTCAACTTTGGCAGAGAACTTTGGCAAAGTTATATGTGGTACCCATGAGCTATTGTTGCGTGTGGGAAGTGAGTGATTGAACAGTAAGATTCATGCGCTTTCTACTTCCCCAGAAGTCTTCGACAGAATGCCCATAATTTCTGCAAAGCTGAGTGTGCGTGTGACAGGTGCTGACAAGGCTAGAAAAGTAGGTGCCTCTTCGATTTCTGAGATCGGCCCTCGTGGTCTCTGGGGAGCCCAGCTTTTGAGAAAGCAAACGCCTCTTCGATTTCTGAGATCGGCCTTCGTGGTCTTTGAGCAGTCCAACTTTTGAGAAAGCAAACACCTATTCGATTTCTGAGATCAACCCTCGTGATCTCTAAGCAGCCCAGCTTTTGAGAAAGCAAACGCCTCTTCGATTTCTGAGCAGGCGCCTCTTCGATTTCTGAAGCTCCGTCGAGTGCAGATTTTTATAGGGGCTGGCATTAAGTTCCAAAGCACACTTGAATCTCCACCAGTAGAAGCTTCATTCTTGCACTTCTAAGATCTTGATTTGTCCGACCTCTTCTCTCTTCAACACCTTTGAAAATGTCTGGCCCCTCCGACCGTCGTTTTGACTTGAACCTTGTTGAAGAGGCAGCCCCGCCTTCTCCAGACAACATATGGCGCCCATCCTTCGTCTCCCCTACTGGTCCTCTTACCGTTGGGGATTCCGTGATGAAGAATGATATGACCGTTGCGGTGGTGGCCAGGAACCTTCTCACTCCCAAAGATAACAGACTACTTTCCAAACGGTCTGATGAGTTAGCTGTTAAGGATTCGCTGGCTCTCAATGTTCAGTGTGCAGGTTCTGTGTCTAATATGGCCCAACGCCTATTTGCTCGAACCCGCCAAGTTGAATCATTGGCGGCTGAAGTGATGAGTCTCAAACAGGAGATTAGAGGGCTCAAGCATGAGAATAAACAGTTGCACCGGCTCGCACATGACTATGCTACAAACATGAAGAGGAAGCTTGACCAGATGAAGGAAACTGATGGTCAGGTTTTACTTGATCATCAGAGATTTGTGGGCTTGTTCCAAAGGCATTTATTGCCTTCGTCTTCTGGGGTTGTACCGCGTAATGAAGCTCCGAATGATCAACCTCTGATGCCTCCTCCTTCTAGGGTTCTGTCCAGTACTGAGGCTCCAAATGATCCCCCTCCGGTGCCTTCTCTTTCTGGGGCTCTACCGACTGCTGAGACTTCTCCTAAGCAACCTTTGTGAAGGCTCCCTCTTGTGTGTTTATTTTGACTCATGTATATGTACATATTTGTAGCTTATCGGGGATATCAATAAATAAGCTTTCCTTCATTTCAACGTATTGTGTTAAATACACCAAAGCCTTCTTCGCTAAGTTCTTTGAATTTTCTTTTGTTGAAGCTTGTATGTTGAAGCTTTCTGAGTGGAGCATGTAGGTTGGGGTAGTGTTCCCTTAAATTCCCGAGTGAGGAAAACTTCTCGGTTGGAGACTTGGAAAATCCAAGTCACTGAGTGGGATCGGCTATATGAATCTTAGAACGCCATTGTGCTCGATCCTGTGTCATGTCCTTCGTTAGATCCAAGTACTCTAAGTCTTTTCTTAGAGTCTCTTCCAAAGTTTTCCTAGGTCTTCCTCTACCCCTTCAGCCCTGAACCTCTGTCCCATAGTCGCATCTTCTAATCGGAGCGTCAGTAGGCCTTCTTTGCACATGTCCAAACCACCGTAACCGATTTTCTCTCATATTTCCTTCAATTTCGGCTACTCCTACTTTACCCCGGATATCCTCATTCCTAATCTTATCCTTTCTCGTGTGCCCACACATCCAACGAAGCATCCTCATCTCCGCTACACCCATTTTGTGTACGTGTTGATGTTTCACCGCCCAACATTCTGTGCCATACAGCATCGCTGGCCTTATTGTCGTCCTATAAAATTTTCCCTTGAGCTTCAGTGGCATACGGCGGTCACACAACACGCCGGATGCACTCTTCCACTTCATCCATCCAGCTTGTATTCTATGGTTGAGATCTCCATCTAATTCTCCGTTCTTTTGCAAGATAGATCCTAGGTAACGAAAACGGTCGCTCTTTGGTATTTCTTGATCTCCGATCCTCACCCCTAACTCGTTTTGGCCTCCATTTGCACTGAACTTGCACTCCATATATTCTGTCTTTGATCGGCTTAGGCGAAGACCTTTAGATTCCAACACTTCTCTCCAAAGGTTAAGCTTTGCATTTACCTCTTCCTGAGTTTCATCTATCAACACTATATCGTCTGCGAAAAGCATACACCAAGGAATATCATCTTGAATATGTCCTGTTAACTCATCCATTACCAACGCAAAAAGGTAAGGACTTAAGGATGAACCTTAATGTAATCCTACAGTTATGGGAAAGCTTTCGGTTTGTCATTCATGAGTTCTTACGGCAGTCTTTGCTCCTTCATACATATCCTTTATAGCTTGGATATATGCTACTTGTACTCCTTTCTTCTCTAAAATCCTCCAAAGAATGTCTCTTGGGACCCTATCATACGCTTTTTCCAAATCTATAAAGACCATGTGTAAATCTTTTTTCCCATCTCTATATCTTTCCATCAATCTTCGTAAGAGATAGATTGCCTCCATGGTTGAGCGCCCTGGCATGAACCCGAATTGGTTGTTCGAAACCCGTGTCTCTTGCCTCAATCTATGCTCAATGACTCTCTCCCAGAGCTTCATTGTATGACTCATTAGCTTAATACCCATATAGTTCATGCAATTTTGTACGTCGCTCTTATTCTTGTAGATAGGCACCAAAGTGCTCGTTCGCCACTCATTTGGCATCTTCTTCGTTTTCAAAATCCTATTGAAAAGGTCAGTGAGCCATGTTATACCTGTCTCTCCCAAAAGTTTCCACACTTCGATTGGTATATTGTCTGGGCCTATTGCTTTTTTATGCTTCATCTTCTTCAAAGCTACAACCACTTCTTCCTTCCGGATTCGACGATAAAAAGAGTAGTTTCTACACTCTTCTGAGTTACTCAACTCCCCTAAAGAAGCACTCATTTCATTTCCTTCATTGAAAAGATTATGAAAATAACCTCTCCATCTGTCTTTAACCGCGTTCTCTGTAGCAAGAACATTTCCATCCTCATCCTTGATGCACCTCACTTGGTTTAGGTCCCTTGTCTTCTTTTCCCTTGCTCTAGATAGTTTATAGATATCCAACTCTCCTTCTTTGGTATCTAGTCGTTTATACATATCGTCGTAAGCCGCTAACTTAGCTTCTCTGACAGCTTTCTTCGCCTCTTGCTTTGCTTTTCTATACCTTTCACCATTTTCATTGGTCCTCTCCTTGTATAAGGCTTTACAACATTCCTTCTTAGCATTCACCTTTGTTTGTACCTCCTCATTCCACCACCAAGATTCCTTTTGGTGTGGGGTCAAGCCCTTGGACTCTCCTAATACCTCTTTTGCTACTTTTCGGATACAACTAGCCATGGAATCCCACATTTGGCTAGCTTTCCCCTCTCTATCCCACACACATTGGGTGATTACCTTCTCTTTGAAAATGACTTGTTTTTCTTCTTTTAGATTCCACCATCTAGTCCTTGGGCACTTCCAAGTCTTGTTCTTTTGTCTTACTCTTTTGATATGTACATCCATCACCAACAAGCGATGTTGATTAGCCACGCTCTCTCCTGGTATAACTTTACAATCCTTACAAGTTATACGATCCCCTTTCCTCATTAGAAGAAAATCTATTTGTGTTTTTGACGACCCACTCTTGTAGGTGATCACATGTTCTTCTCTCTTCTTAAAGAAGGTGTTGGCTAAGAAGAGATCATATGCCATTGCAAAATCCAAGATAGCTTCCCCATCCTCGTTTCTCTCCCCAAAACCATGGCCACCATGAAAACCTTCATAGTTGCCTGTCTCCCTGCCCACGTGTCCATTTAAATCTCCTCCTATAAATAACTTCTCCGTCTGAGCAATTCCTTGCACCAAGTCTCCAAGATCTTCCCAAAATTTCTCCTTCGAACTCGTATCCAACCCTACTTGAGGTGCGTACGCACTAATCACATTGATAAGTTCTTGTCCTATTACAATCTTGATTGCCATGATTCTATCTCCTACCCTCTTGACATCTACAACATCTTGTACCAAGGTCTTGTCCACGATGATGCCAACACCGTTTCTCGTTCTATTTGTGCCCGAATACCAAAGTTTAAACCCTGAGTTTTCTAGATCCTTTGCCTTACTACCAACCCACTTAGTTTCTTGTAGGCACATAATACTTATCCTTCTCCTCACCATAACTTCCACTACTTCCATAGATTTTCCCGTTAAGGTTCCTATATTCCACGTTCCTAAACGCATTTTGCTCTCTTGAACTCTACCCTTCTGTCCTAGCTTCTTCACCCTCCCCCGTCTAATAGGATCAAAGTACTTCTTTTGTGTGTCCCGGGTAAAGTTGATACGAGCATATGCACTCTTTTATAGACCAAAGAAAGATGACGTATGCACATCTATACCCGCATGAACACTCTTTTATAGGAAAAATCAGATTTCAATTCGCTAATTTGGTCTCAAATATCAAACACGTGATGGGAGGAAAAAAAGAAAGAAAAAATCATCATCCTCCAGCTGTAGAAGAGTTCAGTGTATCTAAGAAACCTCGGTTCAAAATCAAGACATACAATATTTTTAAGTTGCGCTTCTGCCAAGAGATGAGACATTCACTTATCAGGAAACCAAACAGCGAAAACATAAGATATGCACACCATTTCATTTGCAAATGCATTTTGCAGACCAAAATTTACCTGGGAACCTTGTACTCAGGGAAAAGTTCAGCAACCTTTAGCACAAAGGCACCATAATGTGATATAGCTCCAGCACATAAGTGCCTACCGGTTGATGATTTTGTTCTCATACACTAAAATGTGTGCGAGAGCTACATCTTTAAAATGAACGGATCCCACAAGGAAGTCCTCATAAGTTTCAGTGCAGCCTGCAGCAAAGATTGAACATCTCAAATCTTACTTTATACATGTTGTTTCTAGGGCCTCTTCCTTTTTCTCAGTCCTCTCCAAAAGAGAGGAACCCAAACAAACTTTATCGAGATTGCTTAGAACTTAAAGAAACGTGTGCTAGAAAAACAGATGTAGAAGAGTTCCTTTATGATCACACATATGCATCTAATTTCTAGTTCATCAACCAACCACAGCCTCATTGGTTACCTTAGTTTTAGGCTTTCAGCAACATAATATATGAAATGGAATTGGATAAAGTCAACAATCTACTTCTAGGTGCAGTCCCAGAGGATATTCTAATACAAATTTGCAGAGAAAAGTACCCTCAAGAAGGCGAACGAGCATCAACATGCTAGCATTGAACCTGGCCGAGATAACAGGGCCCATCACCGTGCCTGGATTCACCACAACCACATCCAGCCCCCTCTCCTTGGCAAATTCCCACGCTGCTTTCTCTGCCAGCGTTTTCGGTAATGGATTCCACACCTAGCCAAACACCAAACACAATCAGCATTACAGGTCCCCATTTGTGAAAACTTCAATTAGTTAAAAACGAAGACTTAATAATCAAAGATGAAAAATTCAATACAAACAGGGGAAACTCGCACCGAAAGTTACAAACTTTCAATAAGAAAATAGAATGCGGACATTAAACAGACAATAAACCGCGGTTTTTCAAAACACAATTAGGCATTGGAGTAACTCACTCCCTTCTGCTTGCAGTAGTCAATGTCTGTCCAGCAATCCTCGCCCTTGACCTTATCAGACGGCCAGCTTGGGCTGGGAGTGATGGCGGAGATGGATGACGTCAGCACCACACGGCTGACCCCAGCGCGCTTCGCCGCCGTCAGAACATTGAGCGTTCCTTTGATCGCCGGGTCCAGAAGCTCCTTCTGCAGATTAAACAAAAAAATGACCACGTTTTCAAAATGACGCATAATTAATCAAATATAATCAAAATTAGAAGGAATTTGATAATGTGTACTGGCGCGAACCTCGGGGTCGTGGACTTGATCGACGATGCAGGGAGAGGCGAGGTGGAAGACGCCGGAGCAGCCACTGACGGCGGCGAGTATGGAGTTGTAGTCGAGGAGGTCGATCTGGAAGAGACGGAGGCGCGACTCTGCTCCCTCTACTAACGCTTCTAGATGCTTCGTCTCGCCCTCGTCCTCTGCAACACAGAAAATGACGGCGCTTATTCAATTTAGAGTGAAAGCGAATGGAATTGGAATGAAATGAATGGCATTGTGGCAGTTGTGTAGATAAAGTGAAAAGCAGGGGGAAAGTTACCGAGATCCTTGACGGTGGCGTGGACGGTGTAATCACGGTGGAGGAGGAGACGGAGGAGCCAGGATCCAATGCAGCCGCTTCCACCGGTAACGCATACGACCTCACCCTGCTTCGACATCCTCCATGCAGTCTCCCTTTCCTTTTCAGCCGTCGAGTGCTCTTCAGTTACTTCAGCTGATTGTTGAATTGGGCCGAAAACAATTAACGGCCATAATACTCAACGTTTGGGATTTCAAAAATCTTGGGCCACCGTCCTTCTTTGCAACGTGCGGCAAGTTGCGAACACGAATAAATGCTAAGATTCTGCAGTGGTGTTTTCCATAGGAAGTCTGGCAGTGTTTCTAACCTAGAGCAATGATATATTTCTAAGGAAGAAAGACATGGCATGATTGTAATTCCAGAATTCACGTTCCACCCTTTCACGCCTTCCCAGTCCTTCCAAGACTCAAGTCCCCAAAATTGGAGCCGCTTCAATTTTGGGAATAATATTGGTGAGGATGATTTGAATGAAGAGGATGTTTGATCATCGTCTCCTACTCCCAAAAACTCGCCACCAACCTTTTTTACACGCAACATCCCCCCTACGGAGAGTTTTTCAAGGAAGGGCAATTTCCCAAGAGCAGGCAAAACTTGACAACCCTCATTCTTCGACAGATCAAGGAATCGCAACTTGTTTAAAGACCTCAGCCAATTCGGGAAGGTCGAGCCAAAATACACATCGTTGTAATTCCAATCAATCCTTAAAGATTCCAGATCATCGTGCGGTCGAAAGACAGTCATTATTCGTTCACTGCAGTCTCCAGCCTCGTAGACCACTTTTCCAAAATCAAGGTCGAGACGAAAAAGTTGCTTGTTGCCCCTCAATTGTGCTTCACTCCCATCTTTCACCTTCCCCAAAATTCTTATACTGAGACTGCCCTGGAGCTGGTTCAAGTTTCCCAAATCCCCAACTTGAAATGCTTCGTCGTTGTCGACAGAAAACAGAGGACAGACGTCTAGTGTCTGCAAACTTGTTAATCTCCCTATCCCTTTTGGCAAGTACTCCAATGAGCTGCACCTCCCAACGTAAAGATGTTTTAAGCTAATCAACTTTCCCATGTTATCAGGCAATTTTTTAAGTACATAGCATCCCCGCAGGTCCAAGGTATACAGATTGTATAAACCACAAATGGTGTCTGATAATTTCCACAAATTTTTACTCTCAGACAAATCAATATGTCTCAAATGTACCAATTCACCAATCTCTTCTGGGAGTTCTTTGATGTACGGATAAGACAAACACAACTTTATCGTCCTAAGACTTTTCAATTTTGAAATAAATCTACCGTATACCGTATCAACCATTGAGTGAGTTATTACAAGCGTGCGTAGATTTTTGCAATTGCCAGAAGTGACAGAAAGTAAAGCTTGACCATTAGCTATAGACGTTAAGGTCAAATGGTGAACCTTACTGCCCAATATATCTATTTTTTCATTTGCACCCTCAGACTCCGTAATCAAACATTCCTTCTTGGTGATAAATTGCACAAAATCATGTACAATGTCATGCATTTTGCAACTTATTATTGCATCAGTGTCAAAGTCTTTCTTAAAGTCTTGAAAAAAAGACCGTGCAGCTAAATTATCAAAAACAGCATGACCAATTTTTTTTTTATCTTTATTCTCTTTGGAATTAAGATAATCTTGTGCCATCCAAAGATTAATCAACTCATCCCTACTAAACTCATAATCTTTTGGGAAAATAGCACAATATAAAAGGCAACATCTATTTCTTGGCGCCAAATCATAATAACTTAGAAACAATGGCTGGAAAACTTCTTGCTCCACTTCTTCCCAATCCCATATTCTACTATTCAGAACGTCCAACCATTCATTCCTTGTTTTCTTATCCCGCATCATACTACCTAGAGTCTTTGCAACAAGTGGCAAACCCTTGCACTTTTTTACAATTGCCCTACTGATATCTCCAAACACCTCAAACTCGTCTACTTCTCTACCAGAAAATGTCATATGATTAAAGATTGACAAACAATTTTGTTCGCTCAACTCTGCAAGATTGATCATGTGAGAGGTTGCTCTCATCATACTAGCAACATTTTGCTTCCTGGTGGTTACTAGTATTCTACTGCCCTCAGCCCCATTTTGCATCAATGGAATCTTTAATTGATCCCACTTTTTGCGATCCTCGGTCCACACATCATCCAACACAAGAAGAAACTTTACCCCCTTAGTGGATTCAGACATAGATTCTAAGACATGATCCAACCCAGTTGAACTTGAGGAGGCATCACCACTAATCTCTTTGGCAATCCTTATCTCATCGAAAGGCTCCGACACACAAACCCATATTCTCTTTGGAAAATGAGCTTTAACTTTGGCATCATTATAGGCTAACTGAGCCAAAGTTGTCTTTCCCATGCCTCCCATCCCTACAATAGGGATGATGAGGAGCCCCTTCCCTTCTTCACTACTATCACTCACCAACTTCATTATCAAACTATCTTTTTCCTTTTCTCGACCAAATATCTCAGACATATCGACAAAAGACGAAGTTTGCTGTTTTTGGATGACTTTTTCAGTGAGTTCAAAACTATACATGTTTCTTTGCTTATAAATCTCAGCTAACCTCACATTTAGATCCTTTATCTTGAGAGCAATTTCACGACGAACAATAACCTTCCCGACTTGGCCAAGACAAAAGCAACGAGCGAAAATAGAGAAACTTACCTTCCTCAGAGGAGCAAGATGATCTGCACCTTCTCTATCTTGTTTCTCAACTTCTTGTCTCAGGATGTCAGTGTGCCACTCATCCAGCACGTCCACCATCAGGTACGATATTTCCTTCAAGTTGTCCAGCCAGTTTTGCACGTTAGCCTCCTTCATTTGCCTTCGCTCTGCATCCTTAAGCACAGATTCAATAGCTTGGAGATTCCAGGCGAAGTCTTCAACTTCTTTCTTAACGTTCAGAACGAGTTTCACCTCGCCCGCTACGTATTGATAAGTTGTTGAAGCCAACTTTTCTAGTAGCGGGGAAACAATTGCATCGGCCATTTTGAGGGTTAGAAACTTAGAAATTGGTTGAGAGTGGAGAAGAAGATGATAAAAATCGGTTGAGAGTGGAGAAAAAGAGGAAGTTGGCCGCGTAGGGAAGTGTATAAGAAGAGGAAATTAATGCAGGATGGCTGTGCTATTGCTTGTCTTCTTTGCTAGTTTATACAGACGGTGGACACCTTTGTTTTCCCGTTTGCTTTCTACAATGCAAGATTCTTTGCTCATATTACCAAAAAGATTTGCCTTGATGCTGCCGTTTACTCTCCTTGGACGAAAGGAATAACAAGTTCGAGGGGTGAATCTATAGTGGCCGTGTCGGCAAGCAAACTAATTTTTTTTAGAACGTAAACCGTCTTCTCAGAATCTCATATAAACAAACACGATGGCTTACGAATCAATCCTCGACAACAGAAGCAAGCATATATGTCACGGTGAAACAGTATTTGGCATTCATGCCGCTGTTCTCTTAGGCAATTATTTTTTTTTTTGGAAAAAATTATATTCAGTCTCTAGATACTAATGTTCTTTAATTGAAATCTTATTGATTTTCTGGTTTTGATTGAAGTCGTTAATATTATCGGACAGCCCCGTTTTACCTGTTTGCTTTTTTATTTCCCAAGATAGGAATACGGTGACTTATTACCAAAAAGATTTTGCCTTGATGCTGCAGTTTACTGTCTGTGGAGGGCAAGGAATAACGTAAACTTTGGGAGCGAACTGAATGTCCATCCAGTCTTTAGAATGTAAACCTTTTCTCAAAATCTGAATGCTAAAACTACGGGGTAGATTCTTATGGAGTTATAAACCCCGCAGCCGTGCGTATTCAAACTATAAAAATCTCAACTGTGTTCAAGAGAAAGCATAATACAAAATCATAGGATTTGTATGTTCGCTAGAACAACCCTTCATAAATTTGGGATAAATAATCATAACAAGGGCTGCAGTTGAACCTAAGCAAACACATTTGTATCACCGCAGGGCTCTTCTACTGAATTGTCATACTTTTTGTGCCTGCAAAACTGGGGCAGCACGGGCAACGCGCTAAACTCAATCATGTCTATCCAAAAACTTCTCTATCAGCACCGAAAATGCAGCAAAGCCGGCACAACCAATGCAGGCTGCTTGAGGACCAGCTACAACAGGACGACATAAGGAGGTGTAAGAGTCTAATCTTTACATGCACGAAAACAAATTATGCAGATAGCAGAACTATGATGAGAATAACACCAACAAGGCCGATACTTGTCCGGTTTACTAATTCTTTCACCCATGTTATATCACATATCTTTTAGTGAGGCTTACTCAATGACTACCCTCTATATCCGAGTCAAGGCTTACTCGATGACTACCCTCTATACCCGAGTCAAGGCTAGGGCAAAGGAGTGTTCCGTCAATGGTAATTACCAACATACTACACAAGTAGAGTCAAGGAGTCTAGATTCCTGTTTTGACATCGTGTGAGAAATAAAACCAGAATCTTGGCTGAATTCAGTTAAAGTGTTAAAGCTCTGATTTTAACTACGGTACCAGATTAATTATAAAGGAATATGCAACCTCTTAATATTTGAAGTTATCGTGCTGCATTAATAAATACAACAAAGAATCAACCTATAATGGTTAACATTGCCTAACTACTAAAATTCCTTATAAATAAACATGATGGCTAATTAATGAACTCCTTGATTCAAAATCAATCCTTGGACAACAGAAAAAAGCCAAGTAGTTTCTGCAAAGCACTAACCCCTTACGCTTCTTCAGCCAGATACTTGATGTATCCAGTGGTACTAGTTTCATAAACTTACGTTTGAAGGTGTTAAATTTTTAATAACTCCATTATTCAGTTAAGTTAAAAGAGCATATTACATGTCTACCCCACCCCTACACTCAATAAAATCAGTTCAAAACAGAAGCTCAAGCGAGATTTTTTTTCGAAACACTATTTACAAAAATACGGACTTTTCAATTCCACTTTCCGAAGGAGTGGAAAGAGAACACTATGGTCTAAATAGAATCCTATGGTGATGTGCCTGAATGCGAAGTTGACAATACGCATTATATAGTTGGTTTAAAGCCTTGTATATCAATGAAAAAAAAAATGATAACTGCTGGAGAAAGTTGGTTACCTTTGGCTGACAGTGCACCTCCAGTTGCACATCCAGCAACAACTATTTGTTGTGTCATGTTTAGCTCGTGCCTGAAAACAATAATCCAGAATTAGTCCCTATAGCAAAGAAATTAAACCTCATCGATCACATAAAATTTACGATCATGAATTTTGACATATCCAGAATACCTGTTCAACAACACACTCGGCAGCTGAGAAAAGCAATCCCATAACTGCAAATGCTTTTGCAGAACTCCAACTCCTCCGGCCCATTGACTTTGCTTGGTAAATGAATTCTTGTTTACCAGTCATTTCGTCTTGCATTATGGGGGTGTCTAACGCTCCGAGAAGCAAACCCACCATCAACCCAAGCCCACCACCTATGAAATTCCCAAAGCTTAAAGAATGAACAATCAACATCCGTTTAGTGTTAAGTTCTATACAAAAGTACAAGGAAAAACTCTTAAGACTTAAAAGCTCTTCTGGGAAGCACTCGGGAAGCAATTCAAGTGCTTTTCCGGGCCAAAATCAATGTAAACAACAATGTAACCTTCTGGTAGAGTTCGCTATATAGAGCAAACCCCAATACTTACTTTAAAGTAACGAAATTTAGACTATATCTATCACAACTAATACACCAATCTTCTGCACATTCTGAAACCCACAAAAATACAATTCTGAGACCACACACAAATAAAAAGACAGTAACTTTCCAAAGTTTTCTCAGCAACCAAACAGAAATAAAGGGAAAAAAAAAACCAACACTTAAAAAAAAGACTTAACTTTTTCCCACATTTGCTCGGCAACCAAACAGAGAGAGGAAAAATAATAATAATAACCCATGTGAGAGAATCCAAAAATTAAGCAAAATGAAAGAACTTCAGCCATACCCATAACTCCACTAACGACGCTTCGGACGGCGCAGTTGTTCCAAATGTCTTGACCGCGCATCTCCTCCACCGTCGGCAGCCGAATGGGCTCAATCGGAGGCTCCTAGACCTCTCTCGAGGCCGTAGATTCGTTCTCCGGATTCGAGGCCATTGAGGTGAGGCTTGTATCGGCACCCGAACCAATGGCAGGCCATAAAATACTCGGTTGACTAGAGTCTCGGGGAGAGTGAAATTTTTGAATCGCTTAAAAAGGGTGGGGTTTTGGGTTCGCCGACGGTCATGATCTTTTATTTCTTTGGTTGTGGAGTAATCCGACGGTGGCTCTTGCTTCCATGTCCCAGAAAGGAAAGAAAACAAATGAGTTGCTAAACTCAATGGGTCCCACATCCGCAACCAATCTGATCCGCTCAAAGTCCCCGCCTATTGTGAACTCGGCCACAGTGAATCTCGCTCTCCACATCTCCCAACCCTAAAACCCCACTCTTATTCACTCGCCCATATAAATATTTCTTACCCTCTCAACGCCTTTTCGTTCCTCTGTCTCCTCCTCCTCCTCCTCGCCTAGGGTTTCTGCATCTCACTCTGCAGACATGGTACCTCTCTCTCTCTCTCTCTCTAGAGATCTCTGCTGTGTGTGTTAACTGTTGGTTTATGTTGCGTTTTGCAGGCCAGAGGACTGAAGAAGCATTTGAAGAGGCTCAATGCCCCAAAGCATTGGATGCTCGACAAGCTTGGTGGTGCTTTTGTAAGTACTAACACCTCTTCCCCTAATTAAAAAATTGAAGAAATTTTCATTAAAGCTTCAATCTTGTCCTCCATTGTGATATGGGTTTAATTTAAATTTTATCACTAAATGTGTTTTTTAAGGCTCCCGAATGAAAAATGAAGAATTTTCCCGGTAAATATACAATTTTTGCTTCAGTTTGATTTGGGGTTAATGTAAAATTTGGTTTCAAATGTGTTTGCTTGGGACTCCAAGTGAAAAAATGATGAATTTTTACATTAAATCTTCAATTTTGGTCTGATTTTAATTTGGGTTTAATGGAAGTTTTGTTTCGAATGTGTTTGTTTAGGCCCCCAAGCCCTCATCTGGGCCCCACAAATCCAGGGAGTGCCTTCCCCTGGTTCTTATCCTGAGGAACAGGTTGAAGTATGCACTCACATACCGTGAGGTTGTTTCGATTCTCATGCAGCGCCATATTTTGGTTGATGGAAAGGTCAGGACCGACAAGACTTACCCTTCTGGCTTCATGGGTATGTTCTCAACAATTTCACCATTTTTAGTTCCATTTTTTTATTTTGCAGAATGATTTTCTGCTATGTATCTGTGATGCTTAGAAGTGTGCTTAAAGTTGTTTTATTTGTCTTCAGATGTTGTTTCAATCCCGAAAACAAACGAGAATTTTCGTCTGCTTTTTGACACAAAGGGTCGGTTTAGGCTTCACTCCATTAGAGATGAGGAGGCAAAGGTTGGTGCTAGTTTTGTAGAAATGTGTACATTTCGTTTAACTAATGTGTATTATAGCCATTGTGCACTGGGATTATTGTTAGCTTAGTTGTTAATATGTGTTCTTGACGAAATGAATGTTCAAGTTTACATCTTACATGCAACAGAAAAGATCTAAAGTTTAACGGGAAAGGAAGTTTGTTTGACCGTTTATGTTGCTAGGTTAGTTTAACTGGATTATCTGTTCAGATTTAACTTTTGTTTCGAATGGTAGAACATATTGCCGCAATTGGGTTGATCAGGTGGATCAGTGTTTCAGTTAGCTAATTCTACAAATTGAAAGATTAGGACCTGCTACACTATTTTTATTTTGTACATTTCGGTTTAATCTTTTTTCTTGGAATCAAGTTTCTTTAAGTCTCTGTTTGTCCTTTTTCAATATTGACATGTCAGTGGTTAGGAGTGCTCTCTGAAATATATCTAGTTCAGTTTTGTTGGCTAGATAGTTTCCTATTTGACTTGGTATTATAAATTCCATGGGCAGTTCAAGCTCTGCAAGGTTCGGTCGGTGCAGTTTGGGCAGAAGGGCATCCCCTATCTTAACACTTTTGATGGCCGAACCATTCGCTACCCTGACCCGCTGATCAAGGCCAATGACACTATTAAGCTGGACTTAGAGACCAGCAAGATCACCGACTTCATTAAGTTTGATGTTGGTAACGTTGTCATGGTGACTGGCGGAAGGAACAGGGGACGTGTTGGAGTCATTAAGAACAGGGAGAAGCATAAGGGAAGCTTTGAGACCATCCACGTGCAGGATGCCCTCGGCCATGAGTTTGCAACCCGTCTTGGCAATGTGTTCACCATCGGCAAGGGTACCAAGCCTTGGGTTTCTCTTCCCAAGGGCAAGGGCATCAAGCTAAGCATCATTGAAGAGGCAAAGAAGCGACAAGCGGCCCAAACAGCTGCTACGGCTTAAACAATATGGCGTCGACTATAGATTGTTGTTCCTGTAGTTTTAGAATGGTACTTAGTTGAATCAGTTAAGCAGTTTTACTTAAATCAGCTTATGTTTACGGGGTTCTATTTTCTTTCGTTTTGGGGCCGTGCATTATGGATTATTTAAGTTGCTATACTGGCTTGAATCTTGTTATGTTTTGTGCTGGAATGAGATGTGTATTGAACCATTTTTAATCAACTTCCTGCCTATGCTATGCTGATACTTGCGTAATAAGTTGTTTAAACGTTTGGGTCCTAAATTTTTTCCAGTTTTAGACCTGTTCTAACCATTCGAGTAAAACTCAGATTTTAGGTTCTAAATTTACCCCAACTTGCACAACCATTGGGTCAAATATGAGTTTTAATTCAAAACTTTTTTTGGGGGCAAATTTAGTCAAGAACTTCTTTCTGAGTTTGTGAGCTGGACTACCACGTGTATATTTTCTGAACTTCGTATCTAATTAGTTAAAGATTTTGGACATTTTTGAATTGTAATTAATATTTAACCTTGCGTAATTGTGTTAATAGAGGGCGAGCCTTTTTGTAACATAAAGTTGCTCCTTTGTGATGGGTTCGAGTTGTGAAAATTGTGTATTTGCAAAGCAAGAGTAAAATTGTGAGAAGGGAGAGATTTGTTCAAGGTGGGAAGGTACATCTATGGGCTTTTAGAGAGGAGGACGATGACCTTCGGTTTATTATGCATAAAGTATGATGGATTTTAGTCATCCAAGTAGTTTAGGCTTCAAAAACAACATTTCAAATTATGTAATAAAAATCGGGCATTTTCATTAGCATCCGGATTATGTCGTTTTTAGTTTTCTAAGGCCTGAGTTTTTCTAGAGTTGTGTTAGTATCTTTATAAGCCCTTTGGCTATCTATGTAATCTCATCATTACAATCTTTAAACGAATAACGCTTTGAGATTTCTCTCAAACCAGTGGCATCCAGACTTTTGGTTCTTCAGGGATTTGCGTTTGTAATCCCTTAACTTCCTGTTGCTTCACACATCTGTGTAATTCTTGTTTTCTTTGCACTGATCTCTCTATTAATTAACCAACCAAACAAAAGCAGAATTGACATAATCTTTGGGCTTATTCTTTGCAATGCCTCTGGAACTCGAACTTAATCCCACTTCTCTCTCTGAAACAAAAACATCACATTTTACACCTTGGAAAACGATTTTTGCTCCACCTTAACGGTGTTCTGTCTATTCCGTCAAAATAAGATTAAATGTGCTGGCGTGTAAGGTTATTACAATAATGTGCTGACGTCAAAATAGGGTTAGATCGAATTTTGCTCCTCTTTCGATTCCTCCTGGAAATTCCACGAAATAAAACCGGTTGATGCCATCGTCCTCACAACTCATCCTCCCTCCCCGCCAATTCACATATCATCTCAAATTTGATTTCGCTGTTACTTCCACCAAAAACCCCAGGAATTAAAACTACAAATTAAGAGCTAGCATAGTACGTTGATTTTCTGCAATGAGATTTGCATGGTGTCCACCATCTTCTTGGGCGAGATCCAAGCTTTGCAGTTTTCACCTCCTAAGACACTTAAGAACTCTGAGACTTGATTGGCCAAAAGCCTCCGCCAAATCATCAAGTGCGATCGCGTTTGAGTTTTTTGGCTAAGTTTAAGATGAGTATTTACTTTGATCAATCTTGGTTTTGTTGAGTTTTATTAATTTGAAGGATAAAATCACTTAAAAATTGTTTCAAGGGATTGAAGCCTTATCAAATGCCTTCTGGATCTATATATAGTCCTGTACACAGTTCGTGTGTTTCAGTGTCACACTTAATGTACAATCATTTGCTCAGACGATAACATATCGGATGCTAACTCGACTACCACAACGTGATATATATAATCCCCAGTCGTACGTAAGAATCTCACCTAAACTTGCACCGAAACTATGTCAATGGGCAATGTACTCCAGGAATCGGTATGGCACGGTAACTGCCACCAAAACTGTGACCAAAACTATCACCAAACTCACACTTGTTGGCAGCTGTACCAGAGTGCCCGTAGTGTCCATAATTTTCATACTGCCAAGATGACGGGTTTGGCCGCGGATAGACGGGGGTGAAGTTGGCACTGGAAAAGGTGTAGAGACACTCAAGATAAGTAAACGATTGTAAAGGTAATTGCCCCCGTTTTTACTTGATGCACAAGCAAACAATTGCAATCCCTTTTTGCCCTAGTTCAAATCGAAGTCTTGATTTCATTCCCATTACTATCTTCCTTGGTGTGTTTGATGTAATTAGGAAAGTTTGAGTACTTATATTATATACGTGTGCTGTAATTAGGAAGGTTTGATATTTTCAAAAATAAATAATACGAGTTTATCTTTTGACTTAGGATTGCAAACTTACTGTGAGAAGAAAGTTAGGTTGGAAGGAATAGGAATTTTTTTTTAATTAATATTTAGCATATGTAGGATTGTGTAAATCTTAGATAATTTAGATTTAAGATTACTCTTTATTCTAGTGATTCTTTCTTCTCAGACATTGCATTAATTGGGAAACAAGTTTCTCTCTCCTCATAGTTTACTATAAATGAAGGCAATGGTAGAGGAGAAATACATCCTACACTCGATTTCACAAAAGACGTCTCTTTTTTCTCAGAACTTAGAAGATGGCCAAGTTCCTCAAGCTATGCTCAACGCACTAAATGGGTGTGGGATGCGTCCTCAACAGTGGAGGTACATCGGTGAGTTGACATTTTCTGCAGACAATATAAGCGAAGATTTTCTGCCTCTAGCGCCGCTCCCGACAACTGAATACTTATGTGGTGTAGACATTACCGAGAAACTTGAAGTACTTTTCATGGGGCCTTATCTTGTGCAAGAAAGATTAACCCTACGCCAGCTGGAAACTCATGGATTTAGTTTAACATATGGTTGGAAACAAATTGTGAAAAAGGAGAGATTTGTTGAAGGTGAGAAGGTACATCTATGGGCCTTTAGAGAGGAGGACGAAGACCTTTGGTTTATTATGCATAACGATGATGGATTTTAGTCATCCAAGACAATTTAGGCTTCAAAAACAACATTTCAAATTATGTAATAAAAAACGGACTTTTTCATTACCGTCCAGATTATGTCGTTTTTAGTTTTCCTAGGCCTCCGAGTTTTTCTCGAGTTGTGTTCGTATCTTTATAAGCCCTTTGGCTATCTATGTAATCTCATAATTTCAATATATAAACGAATAACGTTTTGGGATTTCTCTCAAACTAGTGGCTTCCAAACTTTTGGTTCTTCAGGGATTTGTGTTTGTAATCCTTTAACTTTGTGTTGCTTCACACATCTGTGCAATTCTTGTTTTCTTTGCACTGATCTCTCTATTAATTAACCAACCAAACAAAAGCAGAATTGACATAATCTTTGGGCTTATTCTTTGCAATGCCTCTGGAACTCGAACTTAATCCCACTTATCCCTCTGAAACAAAAACATCACATTTTACACCTTGGAAAACGATTTTTGCTCCACTTTAACGGTGTTCTGTCTATTCCGTCAAAATAAGATTAAATGTGCTGGCGTGTAAGGTTATTACAATAATGTGCTGACGTCAAAATAGGGTTAAATCGAATTTGGCTCCTCTTTCGATTCCTCCTGGAAATTCCACGAAATAAAACCGGTTGATGCCATCGTCCTCACAACTCATCCTCCCTCCCCGCCAATTCACATATCATCTCAAATTTGATTTCACTGTTGCTTCCACCAAAAACCCCAGGAATTAAAACTACAAATTAAGAGCTAGCATAGTACGTTGATTTTCTGCAATGAGATTTGCATGGTGTCCACCATCTTCTTGGGCGAGATCCAAGCTTTGCAGTTTTCACCTCCTAAGACACTTAAGAACTCTGAGACTTGATTGGCCAAAAGCCTCCGCCAAATCATCAAGCGCGATCGCGTTTGAGTTTTTTGGCTAAGTTTAAGATGAGTATATACTTTGATCAATCTTGGTTTTGTTGAGTTTTATTAATTTGAAGGATAAAATCACTTAAAAATTGTTTCAAGGGATTGAAGCCTTATCAAATGCCTTCTGGATCTAAATATAATCGTGTACACAGTTCGTGTGTTTCAGTGTCACACTTAAGGTACAATCATTGCTCAGACGATAACATATCGGATGCTAACTCGACTACTACAACGTGATATATATAATCCCCAGTTGTACGTAAGAATCTCACCAAAACTTGCACCGAAACTATGTCAATGGGCAACGTACTCCAGGATTCGGTATGGCACGGTAACTGCCACCAAAACTGTGACCAAAACTATCATCAAACTCACAGTTGTTGGCAGCTGCACCAGAGTGCCCGTAGTGTCCATAATTTTCATACTGCCAAGATAACGGGTTTGGCCGCGGATAGACTGGGGTGAAGTTTGGCACTGGAAAAGGTGTAGCAGCTGATTCACATGTCCGAGGATACTTGCTTTTGTGCTGTTGTTGCTGTTGATACCGGCTGGGGTCAAAAGTGTCGGTACTACGCTTCACACCTGTACCATCCCTATCGATGATGGATTGATTAGTATGTTCCAATTCTTTCTCCTTCATTGCAAGCTCTTTCGCCCGGTGATCAAGTTGCCTCTCTATCGATGTCAGGATTTGGGTCTGTTCTTCAGCGCCTTTTTTTATTGAATCAATTGATTTCTGCTTCATTACAAGTTCTTTGGCCTGCTCTTCAAGTTGCCTCTCTTTCGTGTTCAGGTTTTGGGTATGTTCTTCAGCTGATTTTTTTATCGAATCAATTTCTTTCTGCTTCAACGCAATCTCTTTGATCTGATCTTCAAGTTGCCTCTCCTTCTTGTTCAGGTTTTGGGTATGTTCTTCAGCGTATTTTTTTATCGAATCAATTTCTTTCTGCTTCAACGCAAGCTCTTTGGCCTTATCTTCAAGTTGCCTCTCCTTCGTGTTCAGGTTTTGGGTATGTTCTTCAGCGGATTTTTTGATCGAATCAATTTGTTTCTGCTTCAATGCAAGCTCTTTCATCTGCTCTTCAAGTTGCCTCTCTTTTGATTTCAGGTTTAGAGTTTGTTCTTCAGCGGACTTTTTTATTGAATCAATTTCTTTGTGCTTCAACTCAATTTCTTTGGCCTGATCTTCAAGTTGCCTGTCTTTTGATTTGAGGTTTTCGGTATGTTCTTCAGCGCATTTCTTCATCGAATCAATTTCTTTATGCTTTAACTCAATTTCTTTGGCCTGATCTTCTATTTGCCTCTCTTTCGACTTCAAGGTTTCAGCATGTTCTTCATCGATTTTCTTGATAAAGTCCTGCTTCAATGCAAGCTCTCTGGCCTGCTGCTGAAGTTGGCTCTCTTTCCTCTGCAGTAAACTTTCTTTCCTTTGCAGTTGGCTCTCTTTCCCTTGAAGTTCACTGGAGACTGCATCCAAATACTTTTCGCCTTCTTGTTTCGATTCTTCGATTTGCTTCTCTTTCAATTCAAGCTCCCTCACTTTCAGTTCAAGCTTACATGACCACTCCTCCAGTGCCTTCTCACGTAAGCAAACCTCTCTCTCCTTCAAATCTACTTCCCTAATCAACGCTTCTCTCGATTCGAGTTCATTCGAACACTCTACTAATGATTGCTTAATCAAACTAAGCTTCTCCTCTTTGACTTCCAACTCTTTGCCACATTCGTCGATCAACCTTAGCACCAAATTCAATTCCTCTTCTCTCAAATCAAACTCCTCCGTACTCGCTTCAATCGACCCCAGAATCTCATTCAATTCCCTCTCCTTCTCCCTCACAGAATTCTCAACTTCCTCCAATCTCTCCTCCTTAACAACAACCTCGCCGTTGTGATCTTTGATCAATGATTCAAGCGAGCGCAAGCGGTTCCTACTCTCTGCAATCAATTCCTCAAGCACGCTTAATTCCTTGGACTTTGACTCCATCTGTGAATTGAGCTTCGACTCTTCGATTTCCAACTGCTCGTTGCGGATTCCGACTTCCTCCTCGCGGTTCTTGAGCTCCCGGAATCTGACCTCGATGGACTGTCGGGTGGACACTAAGTGGTCCTCGAGTTCCTTCCACTGTACCGAAAACATGGCGAGGGAGGTTGCTTGGGCGCGAAGGCAACCGTACGCCTTGCTCAAACGACTCTGCTTCAACTCTGATTCTTTCAAAGCACACTCCATCTTCTTCTCCATCGTCTCTGCTGCATAAACACTAAGCGAATACGACATCGTGGCGGCGAGGGATCGTCTGCTAAAAACCCTAGAAACAAGAGGACGAGAAGAGAGAGTAATGTAGTTGTGCTAAATGGTTAAAGCAAGTTCACGTATTTGATTAAATAGACACTGTTTTCCTTAAGGAAAGAGGATTAAGAGAAAACAAAGGAAAGTGGCACTCCCACAGCATCTAGGAAAAATAAAGGAAATAGGATTAAAAAGATAATGAGATAATAAAAATTAATCAATAAACCAGATTAAATTATGAATAATAGCTCTCTTGTGTAAATTACGTGCCCTAAAGGAAAAAAAGAAGTAACTCATGTTTTCAAGGATTTAAATACTTATTTGGCTTTTTAGCCGAAATGTTTTTTGAGTTTCATTTTGATCATTGAGATTTAAAATCAATAAAAGTGATTACTGAAATTGTCCACCGTCAATTATTTTGATCATTCTACAATTACAAGTGGAGGGGATGATTTGACAAAAATACACTTAACTAATGGAGATTTTTATGGAAAGAACAAAATGATTGACGATGGACAATCTCGTAGTCTACTTCTATCGATAGTCTACTTCTATCGATTTTAAACATCCAAGATCAAAGTAAAAAGTTATATTAATCTTAGGTACCATTTTGGTTAAAAACCTATTATTTTAAAGTAACATGTCCTACGGAACATGGGAAGGTAGTTTGGAAAGATAGCTAGAAAGAGAAATTGAGATGTAAGGCATAAGCCAACGTTTTATAAATTACCTAAAAAACTTCCTAAGTAAAAATGATGTATTGTTCTGGTGGTTCGGATTTTTTTGTTTAATCCATTGTATCTCAAATACTTTGTAAGTACACATGACTCAATCAAACCATGCGCCAAACTCAACCAAAAAAACATCTTATCTCCACCGTTAGATTTCTAACGGTGGAGATAAGATGCTTTCTTTAAGTTCATTGGGTCGATCCCTTCAGTTGCATAATATATCTTCGATTGCACATAAGAAATAACAATCTCTCCAAAATCAAGGTTTTTATTTTTTATACATAAAAGTTAAAAGTCATATTTCAAAACTAGTAAAACTAGGTCAAGAGCATTTACAACAAAGTCGGACGAACATATCTGCGACGGCGTGTAGGAGGAGGGCCGGGAAAGTATGGATGCGGCCGGTAATGTATTCCCGGATCAGGACCAAAAGTATGGATGGCGTGTAGGAGGTGTCCACCATTTTTGTAATGCCGAGATGGATAGCCTACTGGGGTGTAAATTCGCTCTCGATAATGTGCAATAGCGGATTCAGATGGCGGAGGATAGCCTGGGTTGAAAGCTAGCGGTGGAACAGCTGATTCGTATTTCCGATGAAACTTCTTTTTGCGCTGTTGTTGCGGTTGGAACCCGGAGTCAAAAGTGGCGGTACTGCGTTTCTGACCTCTGCCACCCGAATCGATGCTGGATTCGTTACTTGCGGGAGAATGATCTGCTTTGATCGAATCTTCTTTCTGCTGCACTGCAAGCTCTTTCCTCCGTTGATCGAGTTCCCTCTCTTTCGAATTCAAGGTTTCGGTGTGGTCTTCAGCTGCCTTTTTGATCGAATCCAATTCTATCTGCTTCAATGCAAGCTCTTTTGTCTTGTCTTCGAGTGGCCTCTCTTTAGATTGAAATGTTACAGCTTGTTCTTCAGCGGATTTTTTCATTGAATCGATTTCCTTCCGCTTCAATTCAAGCTCTAGGGCCCTGTCATCGAGTTGCCTCTCTTTTGATTTCAGGTTTTCGGTGTGTTCCTCAGCGGATTTTTGAATCGAATCTAATTCCTTGTGCTTCAATGCCAGCTCCTTTGCCTGCTCTTCGAGTTGCATCTCGTTGGATTTCAGGGTTTCAGCTTGTTCTTCGGCCATTTTTTTGATCGAATCCAATTCCTTCTGCTTCAACTCAAGCTCTTTGGCTCTGTCTTCAAGTTGTCCCTCTTTCGATTTCAGGTTTTGGGTACGTTCCTCAGCGGATTTTTTGAACGAATCAATTTCTTTCTGCTTCAACTCAATCTCTTTGGCCTGATCTTCAATTTGCCTCTCTTTCGACTTCAGAGTTTTGGTGTGTTCTTCAGCGATTTCCTTCATTTCTTTATGTTTCAATGCAAGCTCTCTGGCCTGCTGCTGAAGTTGGCTCTCCTTCCTCTGCAGTAAGCTCTCCTTCCTTTGCAGTTGGATCTCTCTCCCTTGAAGTCCCCTGGAGACTTTATCTAAATACTTTTCGCCTTCTTCTTTCGATTTTTCGAGCTCTTTCTCTCTCAATTGCAGCTCACAACTCCACTCCTCCACTGCATTCTCAAGCAAACCCAAATCACTCTCTTTCAAATCCATTTCCCTAATCCTTCCTACCCTCAATTCGATTTCCTCCGCTTTCGCTCTCAACTCTCTCTCACATTCCTCAATTGACCTTCGCGCCGATTCCAGCTCCTCCCCGCTCAAATCAAACTCCGCCCTTCGTGCCTCGATCGACCTCAGAATCTCTCCCAACTCCCTCTCTTTCAACTCAATGTCCGCCGCTTTCGCTCTCAACTCCCTCTCACATTCCTCAATCAACCTTTGCGCCGATTCCAGCTCCTCCCCGCTCAAATCAAACTCCGCCTTTCGCGCCTCGATCGACCTCAGAATGTCTCCCAACTCCCTCTCTTTCAACTCAATGTCCGCCTTGCACTTGTCCAACAGTTCTTCAAACCGCTCCGCCGCCTCCCGCTCCTTCGCCTCCACCCAATTCAATTTTCTCGTCCTCTCACCAATGCGCCCCTCGATGAATTCACACTCCCTCTCCTTCTCCCTTACGAAATCCTCCACTTCCGTCAACCGCCTCTCCTGAACAGCAACCTCTTCGCTGTGCTCTTGAATCACCGATTGGAGCGAGATCAGCTCGTCCTTTCTCGCTTCGATCAACTTCTGAAGCACTTGCAACTCGTTGGATTTCGCCTCCATCTCCGAGCGGAAACTCGACTCTCTGGCTTCCAAATCCTCGTCCCGGACTCGGACTTCCTCCTCGCGGTGCTCGAGTTCCCGGAATCGGGCCTCGACGGAGCGGCGCGTGGACTCCAAGTGGTCCTCGAGGTCCTTCCACTGTCCGGAAAAGAACATGAGGGACTTCGCTTGGTCGTGGACGCAGTCGTACGCCTGGCGCAGAGTCCTCTGCTTCAACTCCGATTTTTTCACTGCGGATTCTAGCTTCTCCATTGTCTCTTCCGCCGCCGCAGCTGCTTCTGCATAACCTCCTTGCTGAAAAGGGCGTCGTTGCGGTGAGGAATCGCCCGCAAATGTGAGCGAGATTATTGAGCGCAGCGAACTGTACTCTCGCTTCCGTAAGTAGATAAAGTCAGAGTGTCGTGCAGTTCCGTAGATTATTTTAATTTGTAATTAATTTGAGCCACAAACGTTATCACAATAATTTACACTCGAGGGGAGCGGCGGCAGATTTTCTGCCCTTCCTCTTCCCTCCCTTCTGTTTTGTATGGTCACGATTAAGTCACGTTAATATTTTATATATTTTTTATAAAGATAATAAGACAAAAATAAGTAGTAATATAAAATATTAACGTAGCTTAACCGTGATCACACAAACAAAAAACACAGAAAGTGTAAGAGCAGAGAATCTGCCTTAGAGGGGAGACGGTGGAAAGCGGGTAATGATTTAAGTTGATGGGTCACAAATTGGTCTTCAACTCACACGTTATTAAAGAAGAGAATTTCTAGTGTATTCGGAACACACGACACAATACGTTATTATATAATTATTGGAAGGTTTATTTTTAATGTATCCATTCAATTGTATGATGATATGTGTTGTTTTATTCTCTATTCTGCGTATCCTGAAAATTTTCTTCTATTTAACACCATATTTCTTCATTTACCATTCAATGCCAACAACAACAAAAGTTTTATTTCGTTAAGTAGAATTGACTGTATAATTTGTAGAATACAACCACACTTAGTTTTGCGCCAAGTCTTTCATTAACTCCAATGATTTCATATGTTTTCTTAAAAGGCTTTTTTCAAGTCTTTCTAAATTTTCCTCTAGTCCTTTTCCTCTGGCCCTATATCTCATTGTCGCATCTTTTGACCAAAGCATAGGTAAATCTTTAATTCATATGTCTAAATCATCTTAATTAATTTTCTCTTATTTTATATTTAGTTACGACCATTCTACTTGTCTTCGGATATTCTCATTCACTATTCAATAACCTAGGACTAAAATTCTCCATTCACCATTCAATTCTTAGGAGAAGAATTCTTCGTTGACCATTCAATGCCAAGGAGTCAAAGGCAATTGCATCAACGGTAGGAAATATGGTTCACAAGCAAGTGTATGCAACACACTTCCTCATACGGGTCCCATTATGTTAGCTTCTCATCGATTATCGACAGCAGCTGGCATGCAAAAGTGATGCAGTTCTTGGTGACAATGGAAACAAATGCATTAGTGGAAAGTAAAAAGAGTGAGAAAAAGATAAAAGAAAAGGGAAAAAGATCCGGGCGAGGATCTTTTTTCTAGAGTTCATAGGGATTATGTGACTGTTCATCATATATCGTACGACCTGTTTTCATTAGGTACTATTTATATTTAATTTTAAATTTTAAAATTTAAAATGATTTATGCCCCATATTTCTTATTCATGTTCTTTTTTAATTAGAAAGTTAAATTGGTAATTTCATAGAATTTTAGTTGATAATAAGTGTTTTATTAATTAGTAGAGATTAATTTCAACCACAAACGTTATCACAATAATTTACACTCGAAGGGAGTCAGTGGAAAGCGAGTAATGATTTAGGCCAACAGGTCACAATTGATCTTCAATTCACACATCATTAAAGAAGAGAATATTCAGTGTATTCGGAACACGGGGCATAATACGTTATTATACAATTGTTAGAAAGTGTATTTTTAATGTATCCCTTCAATTGCATAATGATATGTGTTGTTTTGTCCCGTGTTCAGCGTATCCTGAAAATTTTCTTCTATCTAACACCGTATTTCTTCATTTACCATTCAATGCCAACAACAACAACAAAAGTCTTACTTCGTTAAGTAGAGTCGACTGTATGATTCCTATAATAACATCACGCTTGATTTTGCGCCAAGTCTTTCATTCAAGGATTTCATATGTTTTCTTAAAAGTTTCTTTCCAAGTATTTCTAGATCTTCTTCTAGTCATTTTGCTCTGACCCTCTGTCTTATTGTCGCATCTTTTGATCGGAGTATTTGTATGTTTGTAGCTCATGTGTCTAAATCATCTTAACTAATTTTTTCTCATTTTATCTTCAATTAACAACTATTCTACTTGCCTTTGGATATTCTTGTTCATTATTCAATGCCCTAGGATTAAAATTCTCCATTCACCATTCACCATTCACCATTCAATGCTTAGGAGAAGAATTCTTCGTTGACCATTCAATGCTGAGTAGTCAAAAGCAATTGTGTCAACCGTAGGAAATATGGTTCACAAGCACGTGTATGCAACACACTTCCTCATACGGGTCCCATTATGTTAGCTTCTCACCAATTATCGACAGCAACTGACACACAAAAGTGATGCAGTTCTTGGTGACTAAGGAAAAAAAAGCATTAGTGGAAAGTAAAAGAGTGAGAAGAAGATACAAAGAAAAGGAAAAAGGATTCGGCGCCGGATGCTTTCTGTAGGAATCCTAGGAATTATGTGATTGTAACGGTTCATTGTATATTTAGTTTTAGTAAGGTACTATTTATATTTAATTTTAAATTTTAAATTTTGAAATAATTTATAACCGCACGATGTACGATGAACGGTCATAATCAAAGGATCATTAGGATCCTTAGGAAAAGGATCCAGCGAGAATCCTTCCTAAGGATCCTCGCTTGATCCTTTTCCAAAGAAAAGCATTAGTGGAAAGTAAAAGAGTGAGAAAAAGATACAAAGAAAATGAGTTGGATTGTGAATAAAGAACTCGGATCATTTCTGAATCCCAATAGCCTAAGCCTAAGGATCAAATGATCTGGATCGTTAAAATTTGATCTAATAACTACAAACAGGGAACACTTCTAAAAGTTATAATAATTATAGTCGTTGGATCAAATTTTAACTTTCCAAATTATTTGATTCTTAGGCTTAGGTTATTGTGATCCGAAGAGGATCCGAGTCTGTGAATAAATGTATCTGAATGAAATTGAGGATTCTTATTTTTAAGTTTCTGAGTATTTTAGTTACGACTGTTAAAAATACGAGTAATATCTTATTTTAAAAAGTGCAGATATGAGTGAAACTAATTAATATAAGTAGTATTTTGTAATTTTAAGATGGCCGATGTGTTGCGTTTCTCATTGTTAAACATGTCCCTTCACTTGGAACTATTATTTAACGCATCAAACGTCCAATCACTTTCACATCAGTTATTCAAGCAAACTTTATTTGATATTAAGATTTCAAACAAAATGACTATCTCGTTTGGTAGCCCGTATAACACACCGAATAGGATAAATAGTACGGATGCAGATATTTGGTGCAAATTTGTACTAAATATTACCCGGATTAATTAAACTGGCCACACACGTTTTATACGGTGTACGCCTACTAAATTATCATCCCAAAACTCTTTGTATTATTAGTCAGGTAGTTTCGCTTCCTCCGCTCTCTCCTTTCCGTCTCGCATCGCGCCTTGCGTCTTCTTCTCCTCCTCCTCATCCCCTTCCTGCTCCAACCAAAACCAACCCCTCTTTACTTTCCCCAATTTCTCTATCCAACCCCACTTGCAAATTTCTTCTTCTTTTCTCTTTGTTCCCACCTGCAAATTTCTTCTTCTTCTCTATCTGTTATGCCTAAACCTAACCCCTTTTTGTTTTCCCCAATTTTGGAACTACAAATTTCTTCTTCTTCTCCATCTGTTCCGCCCAAACCCAACCCTTTTCGTTTTCCCCAATTTTGCCACCCAACCCCACCTGCAAATTTCTTCTTCTTCTCTACCTGCTCCACCCAAACCCAGCCCCTTTTCGTTTTCCCCAATTTTGGTTTTGGCTGGATGACGAAAATTATGAACAATTTCGTTGAATGATATTAAAATTTTACTTCTTTATTCCTATATATTTGTCCAATCCAATTTTCGTTGCAACATTTGGAGAACTGTAATCGAGTGGGGGACCTGGGGGTGGAGTTGTACTTCAGGAATTGTGCTCCATATATGTGTGAATAATTTTGGACTAGGGTTGTTGAATTGTTGATTGGGTGTTGAAGTATTGCTCTGTTGTGGTTTACTGAATAGAATTGTTGATTTTTTTTCTCTTATCTTATCCGGTTCAATACCAAACACAGGATAAATAATACGGTTATTAATCCAATACTGCACCAAACGCCCGACTAATTTAGTCAGTATTATCTAGTGGCTATTTATCCTATTTGACTGAAATAGTCAGTACAGTTCGAACTACCAAACGAGGCCTGAGAAGGTTCACCACTAACCACACAAATACTATCACCAAATTAACCACCTATTCAATTGAATAGGCGTGAGGTTTAATCCTAAATTTTCTTAATGCGATTAGAAGTAGAATTATTTAATTTAAGTTGTCATTTGTTTTATAAGATGGTGGATGTCGGAGTTTTCTCATGATTCATCAATCTTATTGTAGTAAATGCATAATGGTAAAAACGGTTTTTAATTAGGTGGAAATATATTTTTTTGTCACTAATTAACCATGCAGCAAGTATCCCTTTGAATGGGCGGTCCATTTTTTAACATGTGACTAATACCTATTGATGAGTGACGATAATATCTTGATTGCAAGAGAGAATATCTTGTTTATGCAGGGATATTATGAGAAGACTTGGGGATCGAGATGACATGATGATATTAAAAAAACAATAGAAAGTGAATGAAACATGTGATATACGTGTTTTGTAGTATAGATATGAGTGAATCTGCATGCATTAGCATTGAACAATTATTTTATAAACATGGTATGAAGCAAATTACTTGTTTTGTTATTTAGATGGGTAGCCGAGTTTGCGCGAGAGAAATGGAAGAGAATCCGACTAATAATACATTTCTTTTGAATGGTTTTATTAGTCAGGTGTATACCAAATAAAATAAGTGGACCGGCTAAAGTAGTTCGGTACTTATTTAATACGGAAGAGCACCAAATGATCGGTTCCGTACTATTAGTCCTATCCGATCTTTTTATAGAAGCTGCCAAACGAGATCTTAATGTTTAGAAACTAGGGATAAAAAATCTAATTAAACTATATAATTTATAGAGAGAGACGAAATTGCAAAGTAGGACTGCTGAATTAGCGTAGAACACCGCTAACTGCCAAAAGCCTCCACCAACATTCTCACTCATTTACTACTTTTCAGCAAAAAAGGCTTCAGCCTTTAATCTGCCTCTCCAACTCCGAAGTCCAAACCCAGAAAATGCCCCCAAATCTCTGCACACTCCTCTTCCTCCTGGCGACCACCGTCTCCACCTGCGGAGCCATAGGCGTGAACTGGGGTACGACGGCGTCTCACCCACTACCGCCGGCCAAGGTGGTGGAGCTGCTGAAGTCCAACAATGTTACCAAGGTCAAGCTGTTCGACGCCGACCCGGGCATCCTCGGAGCGCTTTCTGGGTCTAAGCTTAGCGTCACTGTGGGCATTCCCAATGCATTGCTTAAATTCCTCAACTCTTCCAAGAAGGCTGCCGAGAGTTGGGTACATGAAAATGTCACTCGCTACGTCTCCAACGGCGGCGGCGGCGTCGGTGTTAAAATTGAGTGAGTTTTCGTCCTTCTCTTTGGTTTTTTTGCCCGATGGGGTTTTAATTTGATGCTGCATTTGGATTTTGGGTAGTAAATAGTTGATTTACTGTCGATGAAATTTGATTGTTAGAAATACCCAATTGCTGAATTGCATTGTATTTGTGTTACACATTTAGAACCATGATTGAACTGCTCACGTCTCTGCAAGCACAATTCACCATTCTTTGCAACCATTTCCCCATTCATAAGTCTCCGCCAGAACAAAAACATTTCCCTCGACTTCACTCTATTTAAAGATAATGCAATACCTCATAATGACAGCCGCAGAACATACAAAAACAGCTTTGATTTGAGTTATGACACCTTGGTTACTGCTTTGTCAACAGTAGGATTTCCTAAAATGGACATTGTTGTGTCACAGATTGGTTGGCCTACAGATGGAGCAGCAAATGCAACCTCTTCCACTGCAGAGACATTCATGAAAGGCCTGATGGCTCACCTTCGTAGCAAATCGGGAACCCCGCTCAGACCGCGGAATCCTCCAGTCGAAACATACGTTTTTAGCCTCTTGGATGAGGACCAAAGTGTTGGATATATGTGAATTTAATTGTATATATGCTAATAAATTATAAATGCGAATATAAAAATTATTGGACAGAGTATGAACAACGAAATAAATATAAACAGAAAAATTGAAGATCGAAATTTGCGTACCACAATATCCTTGAAACAGAAATTTTATCTCCACTCAGTGCTTGTAGTTTTACAGACGTCTGTTTCATCAGGATTTAACGATCAAGTTAGAATTCCAGCATCGGAAAACTTAACTTCTGGCGAATTTTTGTGTGGTTCTCTCAGAAATGATGTTTGTGATTGTAGAAGAAGAATATTGATTTTATGTGTCCTAAATGTCATGCAGATGAATATATATAATAGAAGGATGCTGGTTCGCAACATGTATGAGAATGAGATGTATCTGTTAAGAGACATCTTCTCCAGAGGGGTGCTTTGCTCTGTGTTCTCTGTTGGTAAAAAATAATTAATTAATTAAATGCAAAATTAATTAATTAAATAATTTAATTATTAGAGCCCGAGCCCCAAGGCCCACCTTTTGATAATTAATTATTTATTAATTATAATTAATTAGTGCACCCCAAAGTCCAACCTCAAAGGTGAGCCCAATTTTACTCTCCATGCCTATTACTCAAATCACTTTCTATAAATGACAAAGCCTTATAAAGTGATAAAATTTTCTGGGAATGGCCAATGTGGGACAAAGAAATTTCTACTCAAACTACTCAAATTTCCAACACAAAGAAGCATAAGCACTGGAAATTTTGAGAGACATTGGGGTGTCTTCACCTTTGATGGTCAAGCCAAGTACCGTTTTAATCTCATCCAAGGCTCGAAAAATCTCGTGGATGCACATAACAGAATGTGGAGTACCTTCCGGCGAAGTGGTGCGTGGTGAACAATAACAGAGACTTATCTAATGCAACTGCTAGTGCTTCATAGGCATGTTTGCATGCCGATTGCAGTGCAATGTCTCCTGACGGGTCTTGTGTGGATGTTTGAACAAATACATAGGTATTTATAAAGTTTTTGGGTGAATTTTGAGTTAAATAATTTTTTTAATTATTTTAGCAGTTGGATTTAAATTTGGGCCATTAGATCTTTTTTTTTACCTTTAGATTTGATTATATTCGATCTTAGCCGTTGGATTCAATGTATTTTAAAATAACATATTTTTTAAAATGAAATTTGAATATGGATCGTTGGGTCAACCACGGTCCTTAAATGATAGCCGTCGGATGGGGAAAAGAGTCGTTAGGCTCGGGGGAAGTGGCTGACAGGGCCCTAGCAGTAGGCCCCCACTCTGTCGGGAGCAGATTCAAAGCAGGCCGGTGGGGCGTGTTCGCGAGTGGCCCAATTTCAAGCGAGTCCACGCGGATGGGGGGGGGGAATTTGGCCCAGCTTTAGCATTTGACTTTTAGTCCAAAGTTTTAGCTTGGGTTGGGTGGTGTTTGGGGGGGAATTTGGCAAATAGCCCATGATTGGAGTTGGTCTAAGGGTTCGAGTCCCAGTATAACCCTTTTTGGGCCTTTTTTGAACTACATTAATTATATCTTTTCTCTTTAATATTTGTAGTTTAATTTCTATCATTATAAAAGATAACTTTTGATGATAAATTTATGATTAGGAATATCATAATTAATTAAAATCCTTAAAGGTTTGAAGATAAAATCTTTAAAACCCTCATTTCCATATATGATATCATTTAATCGAATACATGTCATTCGTTTATTATTTGGTCAACTTTTAAGGATCGTTTAATTTTCATTCTAGTTGAAGACCATTTAGTCATCCATATATATATTGTCACAGCCCGTCCCGGAGATGTACGTTAATTATGTTATCGACGATGTAAAATTACCTAAATATCCTTGGAGTTGAGAATTATTATGGGATGTTGTGGTTTAAACTTAAGATTTTGGACCAATTAGTTATATTCCTCTTTTAGTGGATCCAATTAGAACTTAGTGTTCTCTTAGTTGTGATTGGTGTGCATTTTGGGACCACACACACATCCCTACCCTTTCTCTCTCTGCTCTTCTGTACTCTTTCTCTCTCTTGGTTTCACTCTCTCTCTCTCCTTGCTATACGTACAGACAAGGGCAAGAACACCCTAAACTTCGCAAATCGAAGGTTTTGAGTGTGTTTATACCATATTTAGGGCCTCGTATTTAGATCTCGTACAAATACTCGGGGAACTTAAATGTAATTATGCGATAAAGGAAGGGGCAAATATGTAATAAGTGATGAGTTCTTATTCTATAAAAGGACCCCTCACCCTCACAATTTTCGAAAGGCAACCCTTAGGCCTGAAACCCTCTCACATCCCCTCTCATATTACAGATGCTTACATAATCAGTGTGGATGTAGCCCAAACCTTAGGGTGAACCACGATAAATCTTGTGTTATTTACATTTCATGCAGATTCACGGTCAGATTTAAGTTGTTCCAAGACCCCTCCCATTTTGTGCATCAATAGAGTGCACCATTGTGTTCCTCGTGGTGCTATGAGTTGATTGATACCTCGAGAACCCGAGAAACAAAGTTTCATGCACTATTCACATGGACGTAAAACTACTTGTTTCATGGAATTTAAAGCTCATAGGGAGTTTTAGGAGGTCTTAAGGAAGCTCAGGGTGGTTCATTATAAGAGTTTGGACGTCGGAGGGTCGAGATCGAAGTTTTTCAAAGTTGATCAGATTATCGAGCTTCCTCAGGTAAATTTTAGTGGATTTCAAGGCTTAAAAATGGTATAACATGATTCTACATATTATTAGCTTTCCAATGGTTCAAATTTCATAAGTTTTGGTGAAGAATCGAGTGAGAACAAAGGTTTTGAAGTTTTACCCAGTTTTCCGATAACCGACGACTCGCCAGAGACGAAGACAGAATATTTCGTCATATGCTGACACCGTCAGTTAGTTTGGACTGTTACCGTTAGGATTAAATGGAATATTCCTGACGGCATTAACTGACGCTGACAGTGTGCCTGGCACATGGTCGCGTGTGGGGGCCATTGTAGGCACGTGGGGGCGCGTGAGGCTTCCAATTATTTATCTAAAAATTTGGGGATGATCTTGAGGTTGTGTAGGTCACAGCGGTATATTCATATACCCATTTTGAGCTATGTATGAGAAGTTATTAGCTAGTTTTGCATATGTGCTTTAAAATAACATTTTTATAATTAATTCGCATATAGGTAAGACTTATCCCGAGGACGAGAGTATCCAAGGGCGACTCGGGGGCTACGACCTTTCGACTAGTGAGTGGGCTTTTGGTTTTCAGTATATATTATATACTTGATATTTTTCCCAGAAATATGTGTTTAAATGATATTATGCCATAATGCCATGCATATAAGTTTATAATTCCTACATGAATTGGTATGTGATGATTTATACATATAAATGTGGTGCTGTGGACGCTCAGGTAAGTTCAGGTAAGTTTTGTTTGGTTATGTGAATCAACGATGATACAATATGTGATTGAATAATGTTGAGCTCATAACACTGCACGTAGGGTGATTATAATTTAGCTATAGATATGGCACATGCCTGCTTATTATGTCACATCCCGCACCATATGCTCATATTGGATCCAAGTTAGATGCACAGTCTTGTCATACAGACCTTAATGTTGAGCTCATAACATTGCACGTAGGGTGATTATAATTTAGCCATAGATATGGCACATGCATGTTTATTATGTCACCTCCCACACCATATGCTCATATTGGATCCAAGTTAGGTGCACAGTCTTGTCATACATACCTTATTTATGGTTCCGACTCGTAGGTGACTAGCGATTTATCGCTCAGCTATTATGTGAGAGTAGAATAGAGCATGATTGTATTGCATCCATTATTGTCGTATACACCTGTTTGTTTGGTTCCAACTCTTGTACAATATGTTGCCGTATAGGTCATTGTAGTGACTCCGGCTAGAGTAACTTTGAGCTATGAATTCAGCCGTACAAACTACCACATGAGTTCCGGCTAACATGTTATATTTTTATGAAATTATTCTTACCTGAATTGCTTACCCTGTTATATCTTGGCATGGCATACATATGAATATGATTATGTGTAGCATGAATTGAATTGATATGATTATACACACACACACACACACACACACACACACTTATATCTTTATTCTGGGAAAAAAATTATACATGTTTTACAGCGAGGGGTTAGTTATGTTGATAAATGAAATGATTTTGTATAACATTTGTTTTTGCCCACTCACGTTTTCTGTTTTGCGCCCCTCTAGGTTTTAAGTAAGTTTGCTGTTGGTGGCTTGAGGACGTCGGTAATTCTGACCTATCTAAATAATAGTAGGACATTCCTGGTACTGTATAATTAGTACTTGTCCTACTGGACTGCACCTAGACTTATGCTCTGAGTATGAGTGTTTACTGTTGTAACTAACTCCTATCATTCCCTGTTTAGTAGTGCACTCTAGTAATTTGGTTTTTAATTATTCGTATATTTCTTATCATTATTGCTTCCACATTGTGCACATGGCTACGTCACTCTCACGTGACGGCCATCATGCATTGATCTCGGTCGGGGTGTGTCATATATATATATATATATATATTAAATATAATACAACTTTGCTCACAACACTAAAGTGGAGGTGAGCAGATGATCCTTATCCCTTATTGATTACCGTTAAATTAATTTGGTTTAATTGATTTAAGACACGAATCTCGAATTCTAAGTAATCTAACGACAATCAACCGAGTGGGGGTTAAAATCATCCTCACTTTAGGGAGTGAGAAAAAATGCAATAAAAAAACTAACAGTTCATTATAAGATGCTACAATATCATAACCAATTATTTGTTTAACTAGTTCATAATAAAGAGCATGTGTTGTTCTAATTATAATATATGTATGGTGATATGATATGTACATAGCCACCACACCATGCTTTTTGTATTTAAAAAGTAAGGAGTTTCGAACTCAAAAACATAAGGAATGGAGATACATAGCCACCAATCCATGCTTATTTTTTATTTATTTTCTTTTGTGTTTATATCAATTTATACACACAAAAAAAATATAAAATATAAATGAAAATATAGCAACCAAAATTTAGACCGTGTAAGGGTCTCCGTTTGAATCTCGCACGGGGCCTCCAAAATCTCAGGACCGGCCCTGATGAATATATATTTCTTTTTATATACTTTTAATGAGTTACTTTTACTAATATGTCAAATTGTGGTTGTAATTTTGTAGAGAAAAAAAAAAAGAATATGACTCGTTTTAAGAATGCAAAACCCAAACATATATAGTTATCTTCGTTGTATTGAGTTGATGTGGGAAAATGGAAGCATCGGAAATCCAACACCACTCTGTTAAGCAAATTGAAATTGAAATTGAGGTGAGGATAGCGCCATATGACCGAAGTTTGAGGGTGCCATTGTCAAACTCATATGGCTTCTAATGTTATCCACCATTTTAGAATATATATTAAGAAAACCTGCATGCATATATCTCAAGAATCGAATCTTCCATATGACCAAGGCAATTGCATTCAATGTTTGCCATTATTTAATATAAGTTGTCATTTATTTTATAAGAGGGTGGATATCGGAGTTTTCTCATGATTCATCAATCTTATTGTAGTAAATGAATAATGGTAAAAACAGTTTTTAATTAGGTGGAAAGATATTTTCTTGTCACTAATTAACCATGTAGCAAGTATTATTTTGAACGGGTAGTCCATTTTTTAACATGTGACTAATACCTATTGATGAGTGACGATAATGTCGTGGTTGTAAGAAAGAGTCTCTTCTTTATGCGGGGGTCTTGTGATAAGACTTGGTGATCGAAATGACATGATTATATTAAAAAACAATAGAAAGTGAATGAAACATGTGAGATATGTGTTTCGTAGTATAGATACAAGTAAATCCTCATGCATTAACATTGAACAATTATTTCATAAACATGGTATGGAATACATTACTTGTTTTACTATTTTGAGTAAATTATATATTGTAATGTCATATATTAACTTACGGAATTCGTTGCAATGTTTGACATTCGTTAAAAATTTGTTAAGTTAGCCGGTTGGTGATAACGTGATAACAATGATTTACACATTTGTACTGACATGCTGCCAACTTATAACATTGGTAGTCATGCTCACGTCAGTAAAAATATGGAACCCACTGTTATCACGCTATCAAATGACTAAATTAACAAATTTTCTAACGGAGGTATGAATTTGTTATGTTACGCAAAATTAAAGTGGTACACACATTGTTAAAAGGGAATTGGATTCACTCCAAACCTTAGGCCTCGTTTGACATGCCGTATTAAACACCGGATTGTACTATTTAATACTATCTGGTGTTTGGTGCGGTTCCGTATTAAATTAGCACCGGATTATTTATGCGGCCCCATCTATTTTATACGACGTACGCCGGATAATTTATACAATCCAAATCCTCGATATTATTAGTCGAGTTGCTGTAAACAAAATCCCGCTGGCTCTTTTCTCATCCCTCTCTTGCATATTACTTCAGTGCCATCCCGATCTATCTTCTCAACCAATATTCCATCTTTTCTCTCTCGACGAAGAGTGAACTGGAGCTTGGGGGTGCGGTTATGTATGGTTGTTGTGGATGGGGATTGGGTGGTGTAATAAGTTGGAATTGGAGCTAATCGATGAATAGGCCGGTGACTTGCATTTGTAGATATTCGTGGTGAACATCCATGGCAGCAGCGTCTGCTTCTGGATCAAAGGTGGTGGTTTCTAGTGTTTTGCCCATCAAAATGACGGGCTCTGATACCAAATTTGATTTTAAATTGGAAACATAGTGCCATTAAATATTCTTCAATCTCCTTTTGAGGAAGTAGATGAACATGATAAGCTTTGATTCTTTGTGCAACGAGTCAACGACAACTTTTATTACTAGGAGGAGGAGGAAGTGCAGACAAAAACAAGTCCATGATGAACCGAGTATTTTTATTTATTTTTTAACTGAGAACAAATATAATCCATACTCTTTAATTTGTTTATACTCTTAAAAATATACAGATATTATTATTATTTTTTTATTATAAAAAATTGGTATTTAATCCGATTATGCACCAAACGACTGATTAAATAGTCAGTACTATCTGACGACAGATTATCCTATCCGATTGAAATAATCAGTACAATTCGACATGTCAAACGAGATCTTAGTGTCTATAGCCTAGGATAAAAAAATCTAATTAAACTCATTAATTTATAGAGAGAGACGAAATTGCAAAGTTGGACTGCTGAATTGGCGTAGAATACCGCTAACTGCCAAAAGCCTCCACCAACATTCTCACTCATTTACTACTTTTCAGCACAAAAAGGTTCAGCCCTTAATCTCCCTCTCCAACTCCAAAGTCCAAACCCAGAAAATGCCCCCAAATCTCTGCACACTCCTCTTCGTCCTGGCGACCACCGTCTCCACCTGCGGAGCCATAGGCGTGAACTGGGGTACGACGGCGTCGCACCCACTACCGCCGGCCAAGGTGGTGGAGCTGCTGAAGTCCAACAATGTTACCAAGGTCAAGCTGTTCGACGCCGACCCAGGCGTCCTCGGAGCGCTTTCTGGGTCCAAGCTTAGCGTCACTGTGGGCATTCCCAATGCTTTGCTTAAATCCCTCAACTCTTCCAAGAAGGCTGCCGAGAGTTGGGTACATGACAATGTCACTCGCTACGTCTCCAACGGCGGCGGCGGCGGTGTTAAAATTGAGTGAGTTTTCGTCCTTCTCTTTGGTTTTTTGCCCGATGGGGTTTTAATTTGATGCTGCATTTGGATTTTGGGTGGTAAATAGTTAATTTACTGTCGATGAAATTTGATTGTTAGAAATACCCAATTGCTGAATTGCATTGTATTTGTGTTACACATTTAGAAAGAATGTATCTTGTTACTGCTTTTGCTTAGATTAAGTGATACCGTTGGCATTGTGTTGCAATTCTGGGGCAATGTAGGATGTTAGAAAATCGTAGTTTTCGAACGAAGTTGCATTGCGCATGAAGTGGGGACTTTTGTGAAATTATCCTTAGTTTAATGTATATGAAAAGAACCACAAATGAAAGGGGACCATGTCGAAATCTTCGTCACTATGTTTTTCAGAGTAGATGCTTAAACATCACGTCAAGGTTACTCTTTGATGTCGTATGAGCCGGCATATGGAATTTAAAGATACTTTTATTGTGTTCTTCATGGTTGAAGAATGAAAGAAAATAGTATAATGGTATTTGTGTTCCGATGCTACTAGTTCAAGTTCCCTGGCGTGTTCAAGCGCTGCATTGGTGCTTTATTTTTGGCAAATAAACCGATAAACTTTGTAGGAGATGAGAGCTATACCTAGAGGCTAGAGCAACAAGAAACTTTCCTCTGTCTATTAATCTTTAAAGAGGAGCCTGTTGCCTCTTCAACATGTCAGTATCAGTGATCTCTCACTGGGCTTAATTGCATTAGGACTGGTCGAACGAGTAAATTTTGTAGTGAGAAGGAATCTTTTAGGATTAGCCAGCCGTGCAAGGACAAGTTGACAGATAAATTTTTGTAGCAGGGATTTTGCGGTTCTTGAACTCATTAGCCTCTTAGAGTAGCTAATGAATATTTGTTTGTTGATCAAATCAGATGTCGAATGGACTTTGCTCATTCATGAATCAATATATGGTTGTTTCGTATTGTATATATTGGTTTCTAACTGGTCTATTTTCAGGTATGTTGCTGTTGGAGATGAGTCATTTCTCCAGAGTTATGGTGAGCAATTTCACCCATTCGTCATAGGAGCGGCAATGAATATCCACACAGCTTTGGCCCGAGCAAAATTGGAGAGCAATGTGAAAGTGGTGGTGCCTTGTAGTTTTGATTCCTTCCTGTCAGAGTCTGGCCATCCTTCAAAAGGACACTTTCGGGCTGACCTCAATAGAACCATGATTAAACTGCTCACGTTTCTCAGCAAGCACAATTCACCATTCTTTGCAACCATTTCCCCGTTCATAAGTCTCCGCCAGAACAAAAACATTTCCCTCGACTTCACTCTATTTAAAGATAATGCAAAACCTCATAACGACAGCCGCAAAACATACAAAAACAGCTTTGACTTGAGCCATGACACCTTGGTTACTGCTTTGTCAACAGTAGGATTTCCGAAGATGGAAATTGTTGTGTCACAGATTGGTTGGCCTACAGATGGAGCAGCAAATGCAACCTCTTCCACTGCAGAGACATTCATGAAAGGCCTAATGGCGCACCTTCGTAGCAAATCGGGAACCCCACTCAGACCTCGGAATCCTCCAAGCGAAACATATGTTTTTAGCCTCTTAGATGAGGACCAAAGAAGCATAAGCACTGGAAATTTTGAGAGACATTGGGGTGTCTTCACTTTTGATGGTCAAGCCAAGTACCGTTTTGATTTCATCCAAGGTTCGAAAAATCTCGTGGACGCACAGAATGTGGAGTACCTTCCGGCTAAGTGGTGCGTGGTGAACAATAACGGGGACTTATCTAATGCAACTGCTAGTGCTTCAGAGGCATGTTCGCATGCCGATTGCAGTGCAATGTCTCCTGGCGGGTCTTGCTCCAATATCAGTTGGCCTGGCAATATCTCATATGCATTTAACAGCTACTATCAGCAGCATAACCAGAGTGCAGATAGCTGTGACTTTGGTGGCTTGGGTTTAATCACAACTGTCAATCCATCCGTGGCTAATTGCAGGTTTTCGGTTCAGCTACGCACTTCTTTTTCAGATTCCTTCCGCCCGGACTACCTTTCCCTGTGGATGACCTTGCTAGTGACAACCCTTTTGTTATCTTTACCCCGATTTACATAGAAGATAGATTTTGAGGAAAGTTTTGAGAAAATAGATATCCGAGGAATTTTTTTGCCGCTGTATTATCCGTCTGCTGATCGATTGGTGCCGGTGTTGTTTTTGTAACTCGTATGAAGTTTAAACACTTATCGAAGCTATTGCTCTACAAAATTAAAGATAGTAAAAGAAGGGTTTGGGAAATCTCTATATTTGTTTCTTGTTAGTATGCAGAGTGAGTGTGAGCATTTCAATTTCCCAATTAGTAAGAAAAGACGAGATGTACGTGCGCATGTGTGGATTAAGTCAGTTGGTGGCGGAGTTATCACGAGCTGATTTGTAATTTAATTGGTTAGATTAATGTACCTGCCACTTATGCCCGAATTCGAATCTCCCTCCTCTGACTTGTTTAAAAAAAAAAAAAAAACAAAAGAAGCTCACTGGTCTGGGCCCTAAGAAAACCCAATACGGACTCAAAAGGGTTTCGGGTTTGGGCTTTTGACATGATTAACCAACACGTGTTGGAGCCATTGTCTTGGAGACATATAAAGTAGAAGTACTCAGCGCGTAAATATCTTTATTTCGAGTCTTACCCTAATCTGTGTGTCCCTGTGATTGTTTCGCTTCTCTCTCTCGCTCGAACCTAGATCATGGCTGGAATCTACGGTCAAGGGGGCGATGGTGCCCCTCCGACATACGGATCTAGCGGTGGCGGCGGCGGCTATGGTGGTTCTGGCGGATACGGAGGCGGTTCTGGTGGTTATGGAGGTGGTGGTGGAGGCGGGAGCTATGGTGGAAGCGGTGGCGGTGGATATGGAGGTAAGGGCGGCGATGGAGGTGGTTACGGTGGTGGACGGGGCGGTGGCGGTCGAGGTATATTTCATTACTTTGTTCCTTCGAGTTTATAATTGTTTAAATTCTTTTGATTTTGATTTGACGAATTTGGTTTTGATTGCAGGTGGAGGATATCAAGGCGACCGTGGTGGTGGAGGCAGAGGTGGCGACCGTGGTGGTGGGGGCAGAGGCGGCCGCGGTGGTAGTGGAAGAGATGGTGATTGGCTGTGTCCTAATCCAGGGTAAGCCCTTTCTCTTTTTCTATCTCGTTCTTTCTTTCTATTTGATTTTGATCGGTTTTATTATTTATTTAATCTTATCCGTATATTTTATTGGGTTTTAGAATTAACTTCTTAGAATTAAAACTTCAAGTATTAGCTTTAAGTCGAAATTTATTTATTTTTGTTTATTTCCTTATTGCATATGTATATTGTGGTTTATGGAATCGGTATGGTTGTATATAGCTGTGGGAATTCGAACTTTGCAAGAAGAGTTGAGTGTAATAAGTGTGGTACGCCCTCTCCTTCGGGTGCCGGTGGTGATCGTGGCAGTGGTGGTGGTTATAACAGAGGAGGAAGTGGTGGGGGCTACGGTGGCGGTAACCGTGGTGGTAGGGGTGGTAATTATGATGGGGGTCGAAGTGGTAACTATGAAGGAGGTAAAAGTAGCAGTTATGATGGAGGCAGAGGCGGTAGTTATGACAGTAGAGGCGGTGGTGGTAGTAGAGGTGGTTCTTATGGTGGTAGCCAAGGAAGAGATGATGGTGGGTATGGTCAGGTTCCTCCAAGTGCTCCACCGTCCTATGGTGCAGCTGGAGGCAATTACGCACCATCTTACAATGCTGGTTATGGAACAGATGCAGTTCCTCCTCCTACAAGCTATACTGGTGGACCTGGATCGTATCCCCCATCTTACGGTGGTCCTGCAGGCGGTTATGGTGGTGATGGTCTAGGTGATGCAAGGGGTGGTGGGCGTGGGGGCCCTCCAGCTAAATATGATGGTGGATACAGTGCTGGTGGTCGTGGTGGATATGGCAGTGGTGCTACGGAGGCCCCAGCTAAGGTGAAGCAGTGCGACCAGAATTGTGATGATACTTGTGACAATGCTAGAATCTACATATCAAACTTACCACCAGATGTTACCGTTGACGAACTTCAGCAGCTCTTTGGAGGCATTGGACAAGTAAATCCATACCTACTTCTGAACTTTGTGCATCCGAGTTTATAAGATTGAATTTTGTTTACTGATTTTTATAGTTTGAGGATCTGTATGGAAATTTATTTTTCATTTCTCTAGCAGTTGTAGGAACAGGTTAAATTGCCTTGTCAGCTCCACAAATTGGTATACATTTATTCGGTTACTTAATGCTAAGCTATTGTTCAGGTGGGAAGAATCAAGCAGAAACGTGGCTATAAGGATCAATGGCCATATAATATCAAAATATACACAGACGAGTCTGGAAAAAACAAAGGCGACGCATGTTTAGCCTATGAAGATCCCTCTGCTGCACATTCAGCTGGTGGATTTTACAATGGTAACTTTTGTTCTTTTATTCTGCATGGTAAGATGATGTTTAAGTCGTTCTATTCTAACTAGGTATTGTGCTTACAGATTATGACTTAAGGGGCTATAAGATCAGCGTTACAATGGCGGAGAGATCAGCTCCAAGGCCTTCGTTTGAACAAGGGTAGATATCTATGTACATTTTATAATTTGAATGAAGTTGAATATAACTTTTTTTCTTGTTGTTCGTGTGTTATGTTGCTTCCTCACATTGGGAGAAATTTCCAGTGTGGATATGTATCCTGATGTTTAATATTTGCTTGTGGGTTTTATAAATTGTTCTTTTTCTTGATGTCACAATCACTAAAGTCATTGAGTAATTCAATTGTGGTATTCTGTTAATGGGTGATACACTGAATTTCCGATGTGCTTTATGAAATTCTTTTGTAATATATGGTTTTCTGTGGTGAAGAGATGTAGCTTTTTTTTTTTATTATGGCAATTTGTTTGCATGCTGGTTTATTTTAACTGTGGGTCCACTGTTTTTGCGTGAATGAGTTTCTGGTTTGCTTATTTAATTTTGTGCTTTTGTCTGCATGCTGAGTCCTGACTTGCTTTTTCTTGTGCAAGCAGTGGTGGTGGTGGTGGTAGAGGTGGATATGGTGGCGGTGACAGGCGCAACAGTTATAGAGACGGTGGAGCTGATAGACATCAACATGGCGGAAACCGTTCGCGTCCTTACTGAGAGAATTTCCAGATGAAGCAGATTTTATGTAATGAGAATTGTTGTCTGAGGGTTTTTGTAGTATTCCGTTGGAGGGTTCTTAAACTGGAGACTAAGAGGTAGGTTGTTCACTAACCCTGAGCAAGGCCTCTGTCCTCCTATATTAACTTTACCTAAAACTACCTGGAGGAGTTTCAGTTATATGCATGGGATTGATATTAGTTGTGTGAATGTTTTATAGAGACAAGTCGATAATCTCCAAATTGCTTGCTGCTATGGTAGGTTGATATTTTCAGGTGAGTGCTGCTCTTTCGTAACCATTATTAACACTTATTTGGAGATTGCCCAGATTTGCATCACTGGGTTCTTGATTGCATCTGATCATTTTATATCTATGGCTCAGATGCAAGCATTGATATCTGTACATGCTTTCTGACTGAAAATTTGTCGCCCGTATGAGAAATCACTGAAGATGCTTCCTGTGGCTGGGAGTTTATATTGGAATGTACTTGATGTTAGATGTGAATCCTGACCATTGGATTGGATTGGATTGGATTGGATTTTGCTTAACTTTGATCTCCAGCTGAACTTATTTAAGTTTGCTATCATGTTACATGGAATAGGTTTTCCATGTAGGATTTTGTTATTTTGGTTAGACATTTTTGATCATGTTGTGTGGAGGCTCTTTTCCTACATCGAGGCTTTCGCTTTGCGATGATTTTACTTCACCACATCAATCTAGTGTTTAAGATCTAGTATTGTTTGCCAAAACGTCATGGTGCCTAAAATTTTGCCTACCGGTTGCCTTCATTGTTCAGCTACTTACTGGGTGGGGCTAGTCTTCCTTGAGGGTAACTTTTGTCGATCCCTTTTCCCTCTATTGTGTTTGCCTAGTGTTCAACTTATTGGTTATTACTGCTCGGTTCTGTGTAACTCATATACCACATCTAATGGTTGTTACTGCTCGGCACGTCGGCGTCTCAACGCAGGCCCTCGACCCCATCTTATGGTTTTTTATTATGCCGGTCGTATTTATTTTAGCCAAGTTTAAAACTTTCCACTTATTAATGAGAGAGAATATTGTAAGATTGTAGCATTGCGACGCTTTCTTATGTTTATAAAAGATATTTTAGCAATGAGTCAAAAAACTCGTAAACTTACCTTTTTGGATTATGACTTTTAATTTGGTTATGAATAATCTAATATTTTAAAACACGGCAATACAAGTTATGAAAAGTGACATAAAATGTGTTTTTTTTTTTATTTTAAATACAATCAATATTTTTGCTAAGAATTTGAACTTGGAACGCAATGAGTTAAAAAATAATAGAAAATTGAAAGTGGCAAATGAGATTTCGCCTTTCTTTGGTATAAGTGGGCCTTAATTTCCTTTAAACATGCCTTAAATGGGTTAAAGATTGCAGGCCCATTATGGCCCATCTTATTTTGATAAACCCTACTCAAATTGGAATTCAGAGACCATTTTGCCGCCCAAATGTCAGAGATCTTTCGCTCGCTCGTCTTGAACAGAAGGTCCATTTCTGCTTCTTCTCCAATCTTCCACCTTCTCTCTCTCTGGTATTGAAAATATTGAGCTTTTTCAGGTTCGATGACGTGACGCTACGAGTATTGGAATCGGCATTGGTTTCGAAGGACGTAAAGTCGTCGATAGAAGTCAGGTCCAGCTTCAGGCAGTTCATGAGGTCGGAATCGCTCTCCGTTCTGCGAGAAACCGCAGAGAAAAATGTGGAGGAGAAGCTTCTTGTTCTCGAGTTTCTCGTTCACGCTTTTGCACTAGTAGGCGATGTTGAGGCAAATCTTCTCAAAATTCAAATCCTCTCAATTCATCGTGTTCATCGTACTTCCTTACTTTGATTCAATTAAAGATTTCAATTTCAGGCGTAATTATTCCTAAGTTTAAATTTTTTTCATGCCACTTTGGCGAAATTGGTGAATTTTATGAAGTTAATTATGTCATAAGCCAAATCGCTAGGGTTCTTTGGAATTTGGTACTAATTATCTGCTATGTGCTTGTGGATCGGTTTGTGATTGCAGAGTTGTTTGGCTTTGAGATATGAGGCATTGCTTTTGCGGGACGTCAAATCTTCGACGAATCCGTGGCTACAAGTTTCTTATACGGAATGGCTGAATTTTGCTCACCAGTCAAGAGATAGTGGTTTCTATTCAGTTGCAGGAAAGGTGAGTGTGATCATCACCTTCATAACTATCACTACTTTTTATCAGTGTTCTTAATTTCTTAACTTATTCGTATCCGGAGAAGCAGTGCAGGGGTAGCTAAAGGAATAAAGAAGGAATTTTGTTTGATTTTTCAGATTATGATTAATTTAGTACCCATATCTATGATCAATTGCCTGATAACTAAATCTGTGGTCGATACCCAAGTTGTCGTTTTCCATGAGATTTCTTGTTTTCAAGTTAACAACACATAATTCAGTTGACAACATGCAGATTTCTTATTTTTCAAGCTTGGGACAACATGTTTTAAATTTGTTGTTATCGTTTCTTTTGATTGCTATTGATTCCCAAAATGAGCGGCACAAGTGCAATAGATCTTATATTTAGTGCTATACAAATGGCTTATTTACTACTAGATGAAGGTGGATTAGACACGCAAAACTATTGCATTTTTATCTTGTAATTGCTCATGGTATATGTAATAACAAACTGCATGCTATGTTTGTTTTTCGACTCACTTTTTGTATCGTCAATCTTTGTTATTGTGGTGTATATCCTGATTTAAGCTTTTTCTCTAGGCATGTGAACATGCATTGGATTGCATTAAGAGGAAATCTACCGAAGACCGTAAAACAGATGAAGTTAACGTTATGAAGAAATCTACTGAAGACCCAAAAACAGATGAAGTCCTTGAAAGTGTGCAAGCAATTGAAAAGATAAAGAGACTCAAGGATTGTGCCATGGCATCTGCTTCTTCCCACTCTGGTAATTCTTCCCTACCGTTTTGATTTTCTTCAATATGAACGCCGTGTTTTTGTTTGTGTACTTATATGTGCCAGAATTGCTGATAGAAAGGTGAATTGATAATTATGTTTATACTCAGTTTGTACTCAGGTAACAAGCCTCTCGCTTTCATCATATAGGGGCAATAATGAAATACAAAGATATGGGTAGGTGGGGAAGTTGGTTAGGATTAGGCCTCCATTGTAACGAAAACAAATGTATGATGTTGCAGTGTTTGCTGCAGTTCCTCAATCGATAGTTACTCCTGCTTAGGTATCTCTACAGGAAATCTCAATGTAGTTCTTCTCTTTGATTTTATGTGTCTCATATTTGGTAACTAAGTTAATGTATTAACTTATCCACGGCATTCGGGGGTTGTTTGCTATAATTTGATCATGGAAACTTCTGTTGGCTGATATCAGTTCAAGCGCAGACGGCAGACTACTTGAAAAAGAGACTAAAGGAGAAGAGCACGGAGCGTCCCTTAGATTTCAAGGAGCCAAAATGTGTTGTAGCAAGCACTTTGTTCCGAAATGGAATCAGAAGGCGGAATCTACGAAAATTGAACACGAGTCGAAGCTTGCTGGGGATGACTAATGAATCGTAGCCTAGTCCATTTTGGGGGACATTGTCAACATCCTTGTGCTCGTGCTGGTGGATTCTATTTGCAGTCTAGAAGGGGAACCCTGAAGTTTAATTTAGAGGTGCTTGTGTGCACCAAGTGCCTGAATATCTTAAACATAACAAAGATAAGGTCTACAATCACAACAATAACAATTGGTCTCATGTAGTATGTCTTACATTGACAATGTAGCTGTCAAACTACAGTAACAAGGGGCGGACTTGTAGCTTATGTGGTTAAGAGTCGTTATCTTGTATTTTAGGTATTGTGTTCAAATGGCTTTCTCGGGATATTTACTTGTACCAGAAATAAACATAAACAAAAATGGCTTCTAAACCCCCATGATTGGGGACATTTTGCCTAGATTACAAGACTGAATTCTAGTGACATCATCATTCAATAAATACGTACCATAGTTGGAGACATTTTGCCTAGATTACAAGATTGAATTCTAGTGGCACCATAATTCACTAAATGCGTGCCTCTTGTTTTAGAGCAGATACAAGAGTAAATATACTGAGGTAAACAGTATGATCAATCTAAAATAATGTCATTAATAAGAAAAAGAAAGAAAACTAATAAAAAAATGTTTGAAAACTTTAAATTTTAACGATAAAGACAAAATAAAGGGTAAAATGAATAGTATCAGAATTGACTTTTTTTGTGTAAAAATATAATTTTTCGTTAAAGTGAATAATATCGGAAATTTTTCGTTAAAGTTCTCAAAAATAATGTAACTTTGTGGACTCAAATATAAACCAAAGCCCACTCAAGCTCTTTACGAGTTCATCCGTTTCAGACTCAATAGGTTGGTGTTGTTCATTTACAGGAACAATAAACTTGTTGCTATACAGACGACAAAGGATTTCTTAAATCAAGGCTAGATACGAAGTGAAAGACGAAAGCCAAACATTTTTTCTTTAATTATTTTATTTTAGATAGTGCTATTCACACACTTCTTTATACTTCTTGAATAACTTTTTTAATTTTTTTTTATTAATGTTCTTTAATTCATTCGATATGATAATAAAAAATTAAAAAAAAAAAACGTAAGAAATAAAAATAAGTGTGGATAATATCACTCTTTTATTTTAAAAATCACATTGGTTTTCTCTTAGACTTGGAGTTCTGTGTATCAGTCTGCAAGGCCTGATCGCAGGCACCCAGGTGGCATTCTCAGGCCTGCTCAATTAGAGGGCCATAGGACAAAAGGTACTCATACTTATCTTTCCTTTTCCTTTTTTGTTTTGTTTATTAATTTGACTCTCTTCTGTATTTTTTTTGTGCGTGAAAGTGGTCTATGTGCTACTCTAATGAATTGAGATCCTCCCTCGATATCTAGATTCGAAGTTTCTCCATCTTAGTTCCTTTTTGTTTAAACTGAGTACTTCGAACAATTTCCTCTAGTCAGTCTTGGTACTCTCTCTCGTTATCATCGAATATGTTCTGCTATTTTTCATTTCAATGAATTTGAAAATTTAGACCACTTAATTTAAATTATGCAATTCTCATTGGCCCACTTCATATAAAACCAAACCCTTGACGAGTAAGATCTCTCTCTCCCTTGACGGCCCGGCTTTTTCGATCCTTCTGCTCCGGACACAGAGATCTAGAGAGAATCTCAACTCCTATTTTTTAAGAAATTTTGGGTCCGACAGTCGAACCATGTGTCCGTGCGGCTTCAGACACCAAAAAATGCACCTATTCTACTTTTTTTTTTTTTTGGGTGGTGCTAGCCACACACCCTTTCTTACCTTCTATACACCCCCTGTTAATTTTTGTTTTTTTACTCTTCTCAATTTATTCAACTTAAAAATGAGAGGAGTAATTGGAACGTAAAAAATGATGTGTAGATAGCATCACCCTTCTCTAATTTGTCATGCTAGTCCTTGTCCACTTCTAGTTCACCCCTTTCACACCACCCCTCATCTGGTGTTGCACACAAGAGTCTCTCCTATTTACTTCTGTCTCTTGATTATTTTTTAATTCATTCAATTTAAATGCTATAAAAAAAAAGTGCAGTAAGACAAAACAAAGTGCGTTAGTAATTTCCATTTTACACACTATGTATAGTTTATGTTGGCAATGGTCTTTTGGGTACTACGTAGAATTTTGAAATCAAAACTTATGTACTTGCAACACACTTGTAGTTTAAGTGTTTGAGAGCAATTAATCATACTGCAGAAGTGCTAGGTTTAATTTTTCTATTTCTCGCTTCTATGAAAAAAGTTATGTAACTGAAAGTTATGGCTATACTGATAATTAACGTGGCCTAGCTTTTACCGGCCGCATCATATTTGCCCTAATATTTTTAAGCTGAAAATACTTATTTTTATTTGTTTACATATTAACCATGCACAGTTTAACACGCGTGTATGAATATATATATTTCTTTTTACATACTTTTAATGAGTTACTTTTACTAATATGTCAAATTGTGGTTGTAATTTTGTAGAAAAAAAAGAAGAGAATATGACTCGTTTTAAGAATGCAAACCCAAACATATATAGTTATTTTCGTTGTATTGAGTTGATAGTGGGAAAATGGAAGCATCGGAAATCCAACACCACTCTGTTCAAGCAATTGAAATTGAAATTGAGGTGAGGATAGCACCATATGACCGAAGTTTGAGGGTGCCATTGTCAAACTTATATGGCTTCTAATGTTATCCACCATTTTAGAATATATATTAAGAAAACCTGCATGCATATATCTCAAGAATCGAATCTTCCATATGACCAAGGCAATTGCATTCAATGTTTGCATCGGAGGTTGCATGTTTTATTTTCCTCTAAGTTGATGAAAGATGTCTGTTTTTCCTCTACTTTATTCATTTGCTTAAAATATACAGTAAAACAAAAACTTCACATAGATCTCACCGTCTAGAGCGTAGAAGTTTTTCTTCTTCCTAGACCTTAGGGTTTGAAACTTGAAACACAAAACTGAAACTTGTATAATATTAATTAAAAATATATACGCGTTTTCTGTGGTAATGTGTTGATGAAATGAAGAAAGCAGAGGAATAATATATTGCCGAAGAAGAAAGAAATTCAACATTTTTTTTCTTCTTCATATAATGATGTATTTGTTGAAAGTAATAATTGCTCATTAGGGAAAGAAGAGACTCTATATATGCTTATAAGTTGTTGGGTTACCTACTGTATTGTTAATGGGTTTATAGTAGAACCTCAAATACTGAGGGATGAGGGATTTAAGTACGCCACATAATAAACCAGCCATAATAATTTAGTATCAAACTTGTCATCCATATAGTAGTTGAATTTAAAACATCTTACTTGTAAGTAGAGAAGAATATTATTTAAGTGTAAAAAAAAAATCAACATTATAGCCCCACATAATGAACAAGTCATAATAATTTAGTATTGAACTTGTCATCCTCTGTCAGACTGTTAATGAGTCGAGTCATTATTGTGTCATCCGTTTAGAACCGACCTTTAATGATTTGGTTTGTTATCGGATCACACATTAAGAACCCATTAAGATGACGGGTATGACACATAAATGACCCGTTTGTCAGGTTTAGACATTAGGCATGACAATTTCTTGTCAGACCTATTACCTCGATACGAACACGATCTGTTTGTCGGGTCACCAGTTTGTCAGGTTTAGACATTAGCCATTAGGCATGACAATTTCTTGCATGACCCATTAAACCAACACAAAACAACATAATCTGTAACGAATCGAGTCCTTATTAAGTCACTTGTTCTTTGATACGATACGAAGTATGACAAAACGATACAAATGCGACAACATGACCCGTTTTCCAGGCCTCAGCAGTCGAATCTAAAACTCTCTCACTGATAAATAGAAAAGAATATTAGTTATGAGACTCTAGTTTTAAGTGGCAAATAACTTCACATTATCGCCCCCATTACAATATTAGAATAACACACACATATAAACATATATTGTGTGAGAGATCAGAGATGAGTCTCTAATTGAAAACACAGGCATTATTTATACTTTAAGATATATTAATTGATGCTACGACTTAATAATAAAAAACGAAAAACGGATATATATAAACATATGCCATGACAACTAGCTAGGGGAAGAGAGCTGTTTTCCTCGGAACAAAAGATTGGAAGCTTGGAATCATGTGGAGATCATTAAATGCAAGAGAGTGAGAAGAGGTCTTAGGGTTTCACAACTGCTATTTGTTTTAGTTTCAATCTCTCTCGAAACGGGTTTCCTTTTTATTAATTTCTTAAGCCTTTGCTTCATGTCGGATCTCATTAATTGGGTCACATTAATTTCTCTGTGGAGGTTTAGTATTATCTAATATGCTTATTTATTTTTAATACAACGTATACATGTGATTGAGGATTTTTTTAAATTAGATAAAACTTGGTAGTACTGGTCACTCGTGTGACGTGTTAATTCATGGATGGTTTGCGGCCATGCAATGTTTGAACATGCATGCATTGTGCCAAAAAAAATGTTTACAACTTGTATTTCTTTTTATTTTTTCTCTCAATAAATTGAATTCGATATATATAAGTTTGTACTTGATTAATTATATATCTGTTAGGTTTGAATTAAAATAAAATGTTTCATGCCTTGCATGACTGTGGTAGATGGATTGGTGCATATGCCTTAGGAACTTACTAGTTTACAAGCTAAGCTGTGCAATTTCTAGCTACTTCATGAAAGTAAGGTCAACCAATTGCCAACAGAAGTTTGCTATTCTACTAGTTGCTAATTGGTTTTGTAGTAACGTTAATTTTCATTATGATATTGGAGTTTGTTTAGCTCAATGGCCATATGTGCTACATGTTAGGTTTTAAAGTTTCGTCACACGTGAATGAGTATTAAGGATGTGAAGAATTATACCAGTTCATTGTTGCCGATGAATTTTAGAGTATAGTCTACACATGGGTCCATCAGAAACGATAAACATGAGTTTACATAACGCCAAACAAAAACATGTGCATATATAGCAGTCACAATCTGGTAGGGAAAAACAATGGCAAAATTACCATTTTTCTATGAAGTCGTCATGAACTTTATTTTCAAAATTGATGTGGGGCTAGTCCCCGAAAATGCTCATTAAAGTTGGGGTTAAAAATCTTTCTTGCTGAAACTTTACTTGTAGGATTGTACCATTTAGAGAAAGAGATAATCCGCATAATGTCTGTAGGCCTTCCCTTTAAATAACATTGTATGAATTTTATTCAAGATCTGTATAGGAACTCTTGAGGATCCAATAATTTTTGCAAATTTTAAGTAACATGAAAATAAACGCGTTTGGTTTAATCGTTATGATGAGTCTAATGACTGGTGAGGTCTAATCTTTTTTTTTTTTTTTTCTATTCCCGGAAAAGGGGCTAACATATATGTATATTTGATATTTAAAGAATGGTAGGTTTTATGTTTTTGGTATGTAAAGAATATTTGTGGTTGGTCAACATAGCTGCATGAAAAAAACAAGACAAACTAAATCCATTATATTTGTTTGACAAAAAATAAAATCCATTATATTTGGTAAACATAAACTTAATAGAAATTAATATATTTTGGGTGAGTGAGAGCATTGATCGAAGATTCAAAAGTTCTAATGTAGGCGTTGGGGGCTGTGAGATAGAAATGTTGTGAAAATGTATGTTTCCATGTGAATGTCTGCCAACAAACATTCACGTCGTTGAGTCCATCTCTCTCGGTGTCTTGGTCCCGGTTAGGGTTTCACATCCCTTTCAATTTCTCTCTCTTTCTAAAACCCTAACCTTAGTTAACCTCTCTCCCCAATTAATGGCTTTCAAATTAATCTCTAATTTAATATTCGTTTTCAATAATTAATCCTTTTTTTTCTTCTTCTCTTACTAGTTTTTGCTTATACCAATACACACAGTGCAGCAGAAGATAGAAATTGAAGAGTCAAACCAGAACGTGAGAACTACACAACTGCATGGCTTTTGCCAACCTACATATGTGCAAATATATATCATACAATTCACGAGCCTAGGCGGTGGTCAACTAGAGAAGAATCTATTCCCTCCAATTTGACCTAGTTGCCCTTGCTAATCACATTCAAATCTGTCACGCTTCATGGCTATAATCGTCGTAATTTCACATACGAAATTGCTAATTTGCCTAGTTGGGGATATCCAGATTCTAGTTATTTTAAGTCTGAATTTGTTTATGATTGTTAATTGTGATGATAATATTATTTTAATGGCGAAGCATGTGGAACCATTCTACCTTAAGGCTACCATCCTTGAACCAATATAAATATGCAGTTTCAGTTCTTTGGCTTGAACACTACTAAGCTCCCTTTTGTTACAACTTTTCAGTAGTAAGAAAGAGCTTTCCAGCTTTTCTTAATCACGCAGTTCTTCAGAGGGAAACATTTCTTTTTTGGGGTTGTTCTTTTTAGGGTAAAATATGGGATCGGGCTCTTCCCCGTGTGCTTCTTGCAAGTTGTTGAGGCGCCGGTGCGCCAAAGACTGCATCTTTGCCCCTTACTTCCCTTCTGATGACCCTCATAAGTTTGCCATTGTTCACAAGGTCTTTGGTGCTAGCAATGTCAGCAAAATGTTGCAGGTTTCTTACTCTCTCTAAACTTGAATTTCCACACCCCCTTTTTCTCCCCCTGCAGACCCCTGTTTATTTATGGTTTTTGAATTGAATAAATTAAATGAGACTTAGTAGATATAAATAAACATGAAAGCTCACAAATGAAAAAGGGTGTGAGAAAACGCTATTTGCACTCGCTTCATGCACTTTTATGGAAGGGTACTGCAAACAAGACCATCACAATTAATTGATGGCATGTTATTTGCTCTCATCCATAGAAGTGCAAGCATCCCCTTGATCAATGCTTATACTTCTTATTTGTTGCATATTTCTGATATCGTTAAACTAGTGACAAGAGATGAGTTCAAACAAAGAACAATTACAAAATTAGGTTTTTTATGTGTCTAATAAGTTATGATGTCCTGTTCATTCAGGAGCTTCCCATTCATCAAAGAGGAGATGCTGTGAGCAGTTTGGTTTATGAAGCAAATGCAAGAGTGAGAGACCCGGTATACGGGTGCGTTGGGGCAATTTCTTTCCTGCAGAATCAAGTTTCTCAGCTGCAAATGCAGCTTGCAGTGGCTCAGGCAGAGATACTTTGCATCCAGATGCAACAGGAACCTGTAGCCTTACCAACCCAGATTGATCAACACCAACACCATCATCATCATCAAGATCATGACCAGAAGTCCCTTCTTTTATCCAACAGTGACATCAATAGCATTCCACATCAATACTTCAGCAGCTTTGCTTCTCCTAGCAATGTAATCCAAGACCCTCTTAAAAGAGAGTCTCTTTGGACTTGATCATTTGCTTATCATCATTAATCAAAGTACTGCCAATCCATCTTTCCAATACAATTTCCTTTATCTTTGTTTGATCATTCAATTAGTACTACTCTATTTGTGTGTGATCCGCATGTGCACGCAGGCATCGGCTTCATTTTGTGCACGTACGTATGAGAGAGAGAGAGAGAGAGAGAGAGAGAGAGAATTTTGTATATGGAATTTTGGGTCAACCCATGCATGTGGGAGATGGAGTAAAGTAGGGATTACAAGGCTTCTTTTTCTTATTGTAGACGTCATTGTAGAATGTAAAGCTATTAGCGCTCTTTGACTAGTATTTCCTTCTTTTAGTTTTTTCACCATAATATTTGTTGACACGCTAAATGACTCACTGGGGTTCAACCTATTCCTCCTACCCCAATGTACAGTAATATAGCTGCTATAACAAGTGTGTCAAGCACTCCCAATATTTTCTCCAAACAACAAACAAAAAAACCTACATATGAACCAATGTATTAAAAGGTGGGGGCGTGGCCGAGGTGTCCAATGGATAGTCCAGCCTAGGCACAAGGTGAAACCTCACGGAACCTAAAATTTTAATATATTATATATATATATATATATATATATATATATATATATATATAATACCTTGTAAAAACAAATATAACTATAACTAAATCAAAGATAATATCATCTTCTTTATTACTAAGTCTAGTTGTACTTGGAAACAATGTCATATAGTCTCAAAATGTTATAATTATTTATTTTATTGTAAGCAATTATAGAGAACTTCAAGGAAAATAAGGATGAATGGTCACAATTATAGAAAAATTTCAAGCAAAATAAAGGCTTAATGTTGCAATTATAAGTAATTTAAAAAGAAATAAAGGCTGAATGAAGTAGTTATAGGGTATTTAAAATGATATAAAGCAATAATTATGGGAATTTCAAGGAAAATAAAGGGTTGAGTGAAGTATTTACAGGGTATTTAAAATGAAATAAATGGGGTGGAGTATTTATAGGGTATTTAAAATGAAATAAATGGCGAAAATGATTGAGTGGAGTATTTATAGGGTATTTAAAATGAAATAAAGGCTGAGTGGATCAATTATTATGGAAATTTATGGGATTTGGAGAGAGAAAATCTCTCATTCTTCTTCATTGAAACTAGAACAACAAAAAACATTTCAGAAAACCTTGATTTTGAAGAAAAAAAAGGCCAGATGAACTCCTCGGATGCCCTGAGGCGCGCCTTCGCCACCCAGACACGCTCCGGTGAAGCCTTCTGCCCAATCCCTCAAAACAGAGGTGGGAACACTGACACCCAACCTCAGAGGCCGCCTAGGCGCGCCCTGAGGCGAGCCTTTTAAAACACTGATAAGAACCAAGAAAGCCAAAGATGAAACCAGTGGTTAGAGAGATAACCAGATTTCTCTTTAAGAGATTAAATTTCTTGGAATTATGGGGTTTTTGGAGATAGTTTATGCACATTAATTAGAGAAACAAGACCATAATATTGAATGGATCCCACATTGATGCATTTTTATAATGAAACTCATAATCTTTGGCCTCCATTTCCGACTTTATTGATGACATATAAGTAAGTTGCACTATTTCCCATATTGTCAATTGATTTTATGGTAGAACATCTATTAGATATTAAGAGAGACGGACACTGGGCCAATTCTAACCACACTTATACTATCCTAACTTAACCACATATTGCTAAGTGTTGTGTTTTATCATAAAAGACCTTGATGTTATTAATTATGAGTGAAACCGTACACTTATATATTGTATTTTATTTTTCTTAATTTCTTGATGTGAGACATTTATTCAACAACCTCAACTTCTTCATGGTATCTGTTGACACTAAAGACTACCAAACCTACGTGGCACGCATGTCGAATAGCTAATGAGCTAACTACGTCATTAAGTTGAATAGGGCATGCCAACTTGGCGACCGAGCTTGGCCAGTGAGTAAATGAATGTGGTGGCAGTGATGTCGAATGTGCTGCTGACTTCTTATCTAAGCGATTGCGGCCAAGGAAGAAACTTCTCTCGGCCTTTGGGTTCTAAAACCTGAAGACATGGCTACTAGTTATTGCTAAGTTCACGAATCGTTTGCACCGAGCTCGGCTGCTTAGATTATATTTGTGCAAATAAAAATGTGCTGAATTGGTACCAGACTGTATGGACACAAATACTCAATAGAGATAAGTGTCTTTATCGTAAATGTGGTTCGGCTGGCAGAATGCCGGTCTCTAAAATGCACTTGTGAATCCAATCATAAAATAAATTTGGCTTTCAATAGCCGAACAACGTAACCTAATGACACTTCGCTTTGCTAAGAAAGCTAACGAGGTGACCTTTTCAAACAAGGACTCAAAGATTCCTTGCTAATAGAAACTTGGATAGGTAGTCAAACGAACTTAGGGTAGAGCTGTTTCTACAAACTAAAAGATGCTCCTCACTCACCTGACTCTACAGCTCCAGAGTTGTTTATACAAAATGAGAGATGTTGAATCAGATAGCTGTTTCTACAAATTGAGAGATATGCTTGACAAAGTTAAGAATGTCAGTTGTTTTCTCAAAGATGAAAGGGTTTCATGTATAGCGAGAAATTATGCATGGCATATTTGTTTGTTAATTTGAAGATGCCTTGAATGTTACAGACCGTCTTCTATTTATAGAAGTGATTTTCTGCAGATCATTCTGAAGTAAAGTCTCATCTGGATTGTACTTTATCAACACCAATCTGTTATGATCCTTGTATGAACCTCGACCAATCCTACCAAACTTAGGACTCTGAACCCAGTCCTTTTAATGTATTTAATTCATTCCTGACCCTTATCAACTTTGAACCTAGATTCCTGGAATATTACGAATCCTAATAAAGCAGATCCCAATCCCGAAGACTCCTACTTGTTTCAGGACTCAGCTGAATCCAATCCTAACTCTTAAAGAATCCAACATTGTCTAGAATTCGGTTAACTCACCTTGGGCTGGACTTCTATCTAAAAAACTATCATGTATACTCAAGGTTTTTCACTTTGGGTCGAGCACAAAGTCACACTCGGCCTAAGCCCACTATTTCGAGTCTAAACAGTATAATAGCAGGTTGTCCTAGGTGCGAAGCCAAATGGCCACAAGTGCTCTACGTGTCTCAATTTGTTTTGTCCATGTGTTAAGCTTGATAATTTCCCATAAATGAAGGAGTGTGTTGAGAATGAATCTGACATTGATAGGAGAATGGACCTTACATGAACATATTAGTATGTTAAGCTACTTCTCATATCATCAATTGATCTTATAGTGAAACCCTAACTTCTTCACATGTGGGTACAAGCAAGGAGGCCTTTTGTTCTAGAGCATTAATCAGATTTCGAGGAAATTTTGTTGGGGTAAAATTAAAAAGCGAACGGTGCACGGTGCATCCTCTTTTATGCAGATGCCTTTTGTTTTGGTCTCCCGTACTCCTCGTCTCATTAGTACTCAAATTCATGTTTTATACAACTATGTTCCATTTTATGTTTTTTTTTTTGTTGGTCTCAAGCTTTCCCTTTTTATCGTCTTTGGCCATTTTCTATCTTAATGCTTGAAAAGGTTTGCAGCTCAATCGATTAAGAACATCACTTTTCTCACATGAGATTCTAAGTTTAATTTCCACTTCGCTTAATAATATTACTTGTATTAAAAAAATAGATTTCTTGCATTGTGTGGGTAATGTTAGATTTGATCTAATGTTTTAACATCTCTATTAAGTAATACAGTTAGAAATATAGTTAGTAAGTTTGTTAGTATTTGGTTAAAGTAGTTAGGATTTCTCTTATAAAAACATAGTGTGTAATATTCATTTGGTTATTTAATATAAATCATATTTCTCTCTCTAAACTCTCTCTCTCTAATATCTCTGTGTTCATCCATCCTTTCTTCTTGATTTTCCCTTCAATTTCCAAACATTGTAATGTAGTTAACAATCTCTTCTATTAAAGATTTTATCTAACGTTGATCACTTCTTATATATTCTTTTTTTTTTTGGGGTACGATCTTTTTTTTTTTTTTTTTGAAGTGGAGATGAGTAGACTGTAGTACTAAGTGACAATAAAATTTCTTTTTTAAACTTAAAAAAATTGCACAAAAGATTCTCCGTGGAACTTTAAACATATCAAAATTAATTTCAAGTATAATTGCAGTGAAAATATTTAATTTCACTCGTATCAAAGAGTTTTTCTTTTTATAGCATAATCAATTGTATATCATTTTAACGAGATTCGTAAACATAAGAAAACAGTGAAGAAACAACAGAAATTTCATCAGATTTTGTTTCTAATTTAGGATGTAAAGGCCACTTAGTACTATGGTCATTGGTATTCCTCCTCATTTGTAAGTGAGAGGTCTTAGGTTCGATTCTCATCAAAGGCGAATTTGAACCACATTATTGCTAGCCCATATTGTGAAGCTTAGCCCATCCTCCATCACTTAGTGTAGATAATATTTTTTGTTAAAAAAAGTTAGTATTTAACCGACTTTCAAATTCTAATTATGTTACCATGAGGTATATAAGTGAAGAGTGTTGAAGTTTTACCATAAAATATACTGTTTAGATGAATCTTTTATCGGTTGAAGAAAGTTGAAGCCATGCATATATACGATACTAGTTAACCAAACTATTCATCAGAATTATGTGATCGATGATTCCTAAATTTCAAAGCCTTGATGGAGTCTTGACTAAGCAAATATTATGTTAACAAAGTGATATATTCTGTTTTTGCATTCCAAATCTCGACTGATCAGAGTGCATGGTGCCTCAAACGAGCATGTTTCGAAACCCCCTACAAATTAATACAGCTTGCAGCTGCTTGCTCTAACGTGTTCACATGAGGAGCTACAATCTCCAAAGAAGTACGCTGTTCTCTTCAAATATTTAATACAAAACAAATATTGTTTTTTTTAGACGAAAACAAATGTTATTTAGACCACAATGATCAGTATATTTTAATTAAGAATAATAATATTTATGACTTGAAATTGTATTATATCAAACACCAATCTATGGTCGCCTAATGAACTGTCGAGGCAACACGCCTTGGAATGTATGGGCGATGGCTGTATGCGTGTGTTGACATAGAAAACACCTTTTATCCTCTATGGAATATTAAAATTTCTGAAGTACAGTGAAAGTTGGCTTCGTATTGATTCACATGAGTGGACTGGAAGTTTACGAGGAAACCAGCTAAACACGGTTGATTAGAAACTGATGCAAAGTTGACAGGTAATTAAATACCCTGAATCTGAATTGCACATCTTGGCAGACATTATCATGATACAGTGATCCACATTCACAATATGTGTATACAAAAACAATATATACATATATAGGAAGAGAAGGGATTCATTTTTTTTATTTTTTATTTTTTTAAAAAAGGGGATAGTTGTGAGGCCACACCACATCGAACTTTAACTAACCGAACCATCTATTTACCAAGTTGCACCTCATAGATCATTATTCTTGCAAAATATTAGCCAAATCAGAAATATTTGCGGCATCTATTTGTGTTTAAAGAAATTGTCCAACATTTTTTTCTCTAAGAAATATTGAAATTTCATTGTGATAATTAAATAGGCAAATGGTTTTAGATTGAATTGATTTTTGCAATGATGGTCTATGAATTGAAACTTACAAAATAGACTGTTGGATCATTGAAGTTTGATGTGGAGTGGGTCCCACAACTAATTCCTATTTTTTGAAAAAAAAAATGGGGATCCCTTCCCTTAAAGGGCCTGTATAAACTCTTGCAAAGTTTCTTCTTTCACTGATGTGAGACTATTTCATCTTCACATTCTCACATACCCTCTCACGTGCGGCGAATTTTAAGCAAAACATGTGGACACCATGAATTGGGTAATGTGGAGCACCTGTGGCTGTTGGGGTTCACATGTCGGTTAAACTGCTCTGATACCATGAAGAAAGTTGAGGCTCCACCATAAAACCAATCGTCAAGGGGAGTAGCACAACTTCTTATAAGTCCTTGCAATGTTTTTTCTTTCATCGGTGTGAGACTTTTTTACCTTCACACATCCTCACAGTTAGTCAATCAAACAAACATTTCTATATATGTTGCATTACAAGATCCAAATGTTTTCTAAAATAAGGTAACATGAGATAAATGTTTCAAAAATATCACTCATACATTGTTCTCCATAAAACTTAAATCTTTTTTTTTTTTGGGAACTTTAACGAAAAACACTCGGTACTGTTCACTTTAACGAAAAACCACATTTTTACACTAAAAAGTCAATCATGGTACTATTCACTTTACCCTTTATTTTGTCTTTATCATTAAAACTCAAAGTTTTCAAGCCATTTTCATTAGTTTTCCTTTTTTTTTTTGGTAAAAATAAAACTTAAATCTTTATCCACAAACCAGTCGTCAAGGGGAGTAGCCACAAAAATGCTTAAATCTCACTCACACATTTCTCTCCACAAACCCACAAAAAAGCTTAAAAATTCTCAGCCACCCTAGGTTTCTGTTACATCACTTTCCAAAGTGGCTATGTGGGGGGGGGGGGGGGGGGGGGGGGGAAACTCATTAGGATAGTACACAGATATGTTCAAATCAGATTGTAAAATTGAAATATGTTCAATAACATACTTATTTAATAGACTGAATATCAGATTGTGTGATTGAAATATGTTCAATAATATATTTAATTTAGTAGACTGAAACTATCATGCTCTTGATACTCGAATACTACAAGAGCCTTGTCTTCCTCTCTCTAACTTCTATAGATAGCACAACTCAATATGTGGTTCTCAAAAACCTTGAAGCCCGAACTGTTACAACGACCTAGTTATCTCCCGCGTAAGGTACTAAATTGTGATAGACATGCATGATAACTGCAAATAATAAGATGATTTAAAATATCAAACTAATTTAGGAGAATCACAAAAAAAAAAATGAAAAAAAAAAAGAAAGATCACAGAAATGTTTTTCACCCGAAAGCACTAAGCTCACACCCTCTGTGTATCTATATCAATTATTCTAGTCAAGAACATTGTCTCACAGCAGCCCAAAAGTCTTTGTTATATATATCACACACTAAATATCTAAGGCAATATGGCTAAGAGATGATGGGCTTGAACGTCGAAGCCTTAATTGAAAATGTCAACCTACTCAGGCAGCGAGGATGTTACTTAAAGTAACAGACCAACTTCAGTTTAGATCCCAATGACTTTGATGTGGAGTTTTAAGGGCTAATTTATTTGAAAATATAATACGGAGACTTAATTTTCACTTGGATAATATTTCAAGATTCAAATTAACTCATTACTCAAAACCAACCTATGATATATGTTCGTTAAGCTTCCTACGGACAAGGATTGTCTACCCTCCTTGTTCTCGTGCCCTCCTATTTTGTATGGTCACGGTTAAGCCACGTCAACATTTTATATTACTATTTATTTTTGTCTTATTATCTCTATAAAAAATATATATAAAATGTTGACGTGGCTTAACCGTAATCACACAAAACAGGAGGGCACTAGAGGGCACGGGAACAAGGAGGGCAGACAATCCTTGTCCGCTTCCTACTTGTAATGGTATTTTTCTTTCTAATACTGAAAGATGACGTACAAGTGAGATATATATATCCTCAAATTACTGAAATAACACCGAGATTTTTCAGTGTCACACCGGACAGTAAGATGGGCTGTAGGTGGGCTTCCGAACAGTGACTTCTCTGAAAAAGCCCCATTTAAAGTAAAATGTCGTATACTTTCTAGGGTTACTTATATGCTTTGCAGACTGCTACTACTAGTCTGCTGCACACGATGGGCATGGGATGTAATATCGGCGCGACCAACGACGCCCCACAAACCGTCGAATACCAACAACACTATATGGGGCTTCTTTATACGTTTTCTCCTCCTCCTCGAATCTACTACTACTACGTATAGCTGCACATACAGAATAGAACCCTACTATGATCAAATATCTAAATTATTGCTTTTATCAACCCTTTTAGGTCACGTGCTTCTTGATGCAACAATTCAACAAGTCTTTCATTTGGTCCCCAACTCCTCTTTTCATGGAGTAAAAAGGCATGTAATCGTAGGGTCCTCTTTAGCCTTTGTCAGTTTTCCTAGCTGGAGTCTTTCAACTGATATATATTCAGGCCTTGAACCAACCAATGGCTAGAAGATAAGATGCCACATAGGATAAACATACCATACATACAAATTCCCACTTACATCTTTATTCTCACATCTCTCATCATCTGTTACATTCAAATTTGGGTAGTAGAAAGAGAGTGAACAAAGATAAGATGAGGTACCATTCTTTCTTAAGAAGCCCAAAGAAGGAAGAGCAACAAGTGCCGGACTGTACCCATAATTCTGGTGAAGAATTCTCTGACACTACTAATACAAAATTAGATTGTGTTTACACCAATGGAGACAATGATCATGAGGTTGATATCATGGATGATTGGGAGCGAATTTTGGGAATCGAAGAAGAAGAAGATGGAAAATTGCCGAGCGATAACATGTACAGCGGGCACAAGCTCAATTGGGATTTTATGGATTGGGATGAGTTTCCCAATGGAGAAGAAGAAGGGGAGGAGATAGAGCAAAAGGTTTATCAAGGCACTAATAAGTGCTTTTTTGAAGAGGAGAGCTACTACAAAAAAAAAGTAGTAAAGAGTGAGAGTGTAGGGTTTTGGGATGATGATGATGGGAAGAAGGTGCAGCTGAATTTGAATTTGAATTATCAAGAGGTTTTGGATGCTTGGTCGGATCGTGGTTCTCTTTGGGCAGATGATTGTTCACTTTCTTCCATGGCTAGCAATGGCAATTATGTTAGTGCTTGACTAACTTTATTATATATTATCATCCTTTTAGTATTTTCTGACCTTGTTTCATAGTTCTTATTTCCCCAATTTTAAATAAAATGGATCTCATTGATATAACATGCATTTCTTCTGCATTCTTTCTTCTTTGTTTCAAAAGAGATTCGCTATTCACACTCTCTGTTGTTCTTTTCGCTTCCGTAAAAAAGAGTAAATAACACTCGTCATAAAAATGAGCACATAGCGCTTCCCTTTTCAAAATGCTTGAGGTGTGGAAACCCCTTTTAAATGCTGTACAATTTAGTTTTCTATTTTTAGGTGAATGAGATTTAGTTTGTTGTTTGTAGTATGTAAATTATTGTATTGATTTATTTTTTTTCCCACAGGATCACAATATCAATTGAGATTGGTTTTAAGTACCAAACTCCACAGATTGTAATAAATCAAGTGGGTTTTGCATATATCATGAGCGTCTTAATTAACCAGAATGTTATATTAATCTTAATTATGTTAATTAATAGTGTATGATCATCAGATGGGCGAGGTGCCGGTAATGGAAGAAGACAAGACAAGAAGAGAGGCAAGTGTTCTAAGGTACAAGGAGAAACGCCAGTCTAGGCTCTTCTCCAAAAAGATAAGGTACCAAGTCCGCAAGCTCAATGCAGATAAAAGACCTAGACTCAAGGTTTTTGTCTTCCTCCCTATATCTCTCTCGTTTTTTTCCCTAGCTAATTAATATTCTGAAAGTTTGAAATTAATTTTTTGTTATATTTCTTTGGTGTTGCAGGGTCGATTTGTGAAGAGGGTTTGATTTGCGACGTGAAGATATCAACTCAACAAAAAGAGAGGACGAAATATCTCAACAAATATCTCACTCAAATATCCGTGGACTTAATCTTTTGCATATGTTTGTGTTTGTCGCTTGAAAATATCTCTAATTTAACTACATGGAAAACAAAAATTGAATATATCTATTATTTTAGGGAGTTGATTAATTCCAAAAACTATCTGTTTCTGGGGTCTACTTATCATGAAATTATATGGTTTCGATATAGTTTGATTCATAGCTATATGGTATATATAGCATGGTCTTTTCCTGGTATTTAGTGATGGGAACTGGACCGCATGATCACGAGCTCGATCAATCACATGATGGGAATTGGACCGCATGATCACAAGCTCGATCAATCACATTGACTATCATATATTCATTCAAGGGGTTAATTTCAGTGGATTGTCAAATGTGTAATTATTGGACATGGTGGGATCAATATTGGTCATATAAATAGTGGTCCTCAAGGGCCATTTTCTTTTGTTCTTTATGGGATTTTTGTTTACGTTGTGTCATTTTCTTTAATACGCCAATGCCAATGCCAGAGAGCAAATGCTATAATTAAAAGATTTTAAACTTTGGTTGCTGAAATAGAAAAACAACCTAAATGATAGGGCGAAATAATGGAAATGTCTAAAGTACTCGGGTATAAATATATTATTGAGATGTGTATATTGTTGAAACGGTGTCTATAATGAACGATATTGTTGATATTTTGAATATATCACACAATAATATTGATATTGTTGATAATAGCTATAAATAGTTGTCAATACGAAATTGTTATGTTGTTGATATAACGTGAATAATCTCCCTTCAGTTTCTAACACTATGTCATCTTCATCTTCATCCCCATGAATTTCTCAAATACCTCGCAGCTTTTACTATCAAGAACAATCAAGTTATTTTCTTAAACAAACTTGCTCAACCAAATCAAACACCCTCCAAACAACCCAATTCACAAAAAGCCTTTCAAATATAGTCAAAGCAAGAAGCCTTAGATCCAATAATCTACACGAGAGAAACAATTGCAAAACCGAAGATGAAGATTAAGATGAAAGAAGCTGCAAGTTGTAGAACAATGTTTAGATAAAATTAATTTTAGGGTTTTAATATATTTCTCTATATTCTTCTCTCATAGGAGGCAACACACATATATATACATACTCAATCCTTGTACTACAAGGAATATTAAAGACATAAAAAGAGAGTTATATCCAAATTAGGAAACACAATTACATTCCTATTATATTATTGTTGACTTACGCCAACACCTTCCCTCAAGTTGGTGCATATATATCATCTAGGCCCAACTTGTCAAGTGAGTCTTGAAATCTTCTTGCAGAAATTGCATGAGTTAGAATATCTGCCAATTGTTCTTTTGTCTTCACGAACGGAATGTTAACCAACTTAACATCCAACTTTTCTTTGATAAAATGTCTATCCACCTCAACATGTTTGGTCCTGTCATGCTGCACTGGATTGTTAGCTATCTCCCGTGCTGCTTGATTATCACAGTACAACAACATAGAACTTTTTGGTTTAAACCTTATCTCAGTGAGTAGAATCCAAAGCCATAGAAGCTCATAAATACCATGTGTCATTCCTCTGTACTCAGCCTCAACTGAAGACCTTGCCACCACATTTTGTTTCTTACTTCTCCATGTCACAAGATTACCAGCTACAAATGTGAAGTATCCCGATGTAGACCACCAATCAGTGATATTTTCAGCTCAATCTGCATTGGTATACCCTTTCACCTCCATATGCCCATGCTTTCTATACATCAACCCTTTTCTTGGAGCTCATTTTAAGTAACTCAGAATCCGCATTACTGTTGCCATATGATCCTCACTATGAGCATGCATAAATTGACTCACTACACTTACTGCGTAAGCAATATCTGGCCTTGTAAGAGACAACTAGATCAACCGCCCTACCAATCTTTGATACCTTTCCTTATTCACTGGGACTTGATCTTGATAAATTGCTAGATAATGATTCTGCACAATAGGTGTATCCACTGGTTTACACCCTAGCATACCAATTTCAGACAAAAGATCCAATACATACTTTCTCTGAGATAAGTATAATCCTTCCTAAGACCTAGCCACTTCAATTCCGAAGAAGTATTTAAGTCTTCCAAGATATTTCATCTCAAACTCAGAAGACAAATGCTCTTGCAGACGTTTGATTTCCATTGTATCATCACCTGTGACAATCATATCATCTACATATATGATAAGCAGAGTTACCTTGCCATCCTTGCGTTTGATGAACAACGTATGATCTGCGTTTCCCTGTCGATACCCATACTTCTTCATTGTCTGGGTGAACCACTCAAACCACGTTTTGGGTGACTGTTTAAGGTCATACAATGCCTTCCAAAGTCTACACACTTTTCGATTGGAGTTTGCAATGTCATAACCTGGTGGAATATCCATGTACACCTTTTCCTCTAAATCACCATGTAGAAAAGCATGTTTAACATCAAATTGTCTCAGAGGCCAATCATGGTTCGCAGTAAGAGATAATAAAACTCTAATGGTATTCATCTTTGCAACAGGAGCAAAAGTCTCCTGATAATCAACCTCAAAATTTTTGGTAAAACCTTTCACCACAAGCCTCGCCTTATATCTATCAATTGTTCCATCAGCCTTATGTTTAATAGTGAACACCCACTTGCACCCCACTGATTTCTTTCCTTTGGGAAGTGGGACCACACTCCATGTATTATTCTTTTGTAGTGCTTCCATTTCAACTTGTATTGCTTCTGTCCACTTCGAATCTTTCAAAGTTTCCTCCACTCTAGTGGGTTTCTATTTGCTGAACAAATGCACAGTATTTCGGTGAAAGTCGATGAGTAGAGACATAGTTTGAAATGGAATACCGCACATTTCCTTCTAGAGAGTACATGTCTGGTGGTTCAATATATAAGATGGTTCAATAATTTTCGAGTGAGTACTTACCTCTGGAATATCCGTTGGAGTATGAGGGACTTTGTTATTGTCTTCTAACTCACTGGAACTATCACTTGAATTTAGGGCAATTATCACCCTTGAAGGCCCACTCAGACCAACACCACCATAATTTGGGCTGTAGACAGCAGTGTCAGCATGAGACCCATCATTATTCTCGCTGGGTACAACATGCGGCCCACTTGGGCAAACATTACACGATCCTAGCCCATTCCCTCTGCCATAGTCAGCATGCCCATCAGGGCAGTCACAATTAGCTTCATCTGGGCCAGTTTGGTTAGTAGCATATGGGCCGATTTGGTCTAAATTTCTCATTTGGGCTATTTACAGAAACAGTAGGCACAATATCGAACCAACCATAATCTTCACCTGAGGTTGTCTCCCTTTGATGAGTATGGCTGGAGGGAAAGATAATTCGTCTTCAGAGAAGGTAACATCCATGGTGACGTATATATATTGAGTGGATGAATGATAACATCTATAGCCTTTTTGTTGAGGATGAAAGATAAGAAACACACACCGCACCACACATGGATCAAGCTTGCTTCTTTGATTTTTGTGAAGATGAACATATGCCACACAACCAAAAACCTGGGGTTCGAGGTGAAGAGTGGAAGGGAGCAAAACATGATCAGCAAGCACGACTAAGAGGGGTTCTAAAAGAGAGAACACGCGATGGCATTCGGTTCATTATATAAATAGCATAAGTGACTGCATCAGCCCAATATATCTTGGGTGCACAACTACCAATAAGAAGGGCACGAGTAATCTCAAGGATGTGCCGATTTTTTCGTTCGGCAACTCCATTTTGTTGTGGGGTTTGAAGACACATAGTTTCATGAAGAATGCCGTTTTCTGTAAAAAACTGAGAAAGTTCCTAATTAAGATACTCACCACCGTTGTCTGACCAAAGCACTTTAACAGGGAGTGAATACTGAGTATAGACCATGTGATAAAATGCTTTGAATATGTCACCCACATCACTTTTATTTTTTATGAGGTACAACCAAGTCATCCTAGTGCAATCATCAACAAATGTTACCAACCAACGCACACCATGCTGAGTAGTAACCAGAGATGGCCCCCACACATCATAATGAATTAACTCAAACGGAATTGTTCTTTTATGCAAACTTGGGGGATAAGAAGCTCGATGACTTTTGGCTAATGTGCAAATGTTGCACTTTAACGAAGAATATGAAATATTACCAAATAATGACGGAATTAATTTTCGCAAATAATCAAAGGAAGCATGACCAAGACGACGATGCCACAACTGAATAGTCTTCAACTTTCCACTATCACGACCTTGAACTTGATGAACACGACCTTGTGTAACATCATCAACATAGTACAACCCCCTCCTCTTAGTACCACGCCCAATGATCGCCTGAGTTCGGATATCTTAAAGTAAACAGAAAGACGGAAACATTTGCACAACACAGTCTAATTGATTGGTGACTTGTCCTACAAATAAAAAATGGCTAGAGAGTGTGGGAACAAGTAAGCAATTGTGTAAGGAGAGAGTAGGAGTGAGTGCAATCGAACCCGCCCTTGTAACTGGGGCAACACGTCCATTAGCAGTGACTATACTATCCTTGGGTGGTGGTGTTGTAGAGTTAAATAAAGCATGATCATAAGTCATATGATCAGTAGATCCGGAGTCAATAATCCAACCCATATCATGATCAATAGATGCAATCAAAGCTGTGCATGTGTAACCTAGATCATCGGATTCCTCGTTTGAAGCAATCATAATTAATAAAGAGAGTTGCGGGCCCAATTCATCTGGGTTTGCTTTCTGACCGTTTTCCGCGGGTGGGCAGGTTGAGCCCATGCCTTTTGGACCGGCTGCATAGTCTGCTGTTGCTTTTCCATGGGAGTGTCGGGCTCCTGACTTGGAAGGCCCGCTTCCAGATGCTGCAGCAAGTTCTTTTCCGCATTGGGCCCTGACTGGTCAGGCCTGCTTCCAGGAGCTGCAACCTTTCCTTGTTCGCATGGGTTGGTAAGCCCACTAGCAGATGTGACCCTGTTGTCAACCATAGGTTGCGGCTTTTGTGATTTTTTCTATCTGTTTTGATCCTAATTCAAGATTCTTATGAAAGTCTCTTGCCTCCAGACTTTCAACTTTTGAAAATAGGTAATTGCTTTTGGTCTGTGGTTTTGGCAGCTAGTCAAGGATCTCTTGACTTTCTGCAGTCGGCTGGGCAGCTAGCAAGAATTTTTTTTTTTTTTTCACACTGGCAATAACTGAGATTAGGGTTGAGGAAGAGACAGGCCGGAATCAACTCTGATGCCAAGATAAAACTAATTTTAGGGTTTTAATATATTTCTCTATATTCTTCTCTTATAAGAGGCAACACATATATATACATACTCAATCCTTGCACTACAAGGAATATTAAAGACATAAAAAGAGAGTTATACCCAAACTAGGAAACACAATTACATTCCTATTGTATTATTGTTGACTCACGCCAACATGTTTGTCCACTTATATTAATTGTAATCATAAGATAGTAGAAAGAGAAGAAGAACCTCACAAATGAAGACAGATAAGAAAGGAAAATGGAAGCTAGTTGTATTGTACTATTGTGTTTCTTGGTTAAACTTGTACAAATATTAACAAATCTCTTCAAGAAAATGCTAGAGAAACCATGTTTTATAAATCACATTTATATCATACATATCTCTAATAAAAACAAGACTCACATGTATTACGAACGATACTCCTATTAAAAATATCGTTTGGATGTGGTAGCATCACCCCTCTCTTAACAAACCAACAACAACATAATGTCACCGTTATTTAGCTCAATGCACCAAATAACGAAACATGTCACTTAACAAATAACAAAACGTAGCTATGTGAAGGTTTAGAGTGAAATTTTTTCAATGTGTTTACTCAGGAGCTTTACTCTTAATTAATTAACTAATGTTCTTTGCCAAAAAAAATAGAGTAAAAAATTTTAAACTAAATGATGTGTCACCAATAAGAAATAAGTATGTTAATCAACACTTTAGTAATAATCCAATCATTAACTAACAAGTCATTTAATTTGCAAAATTTAGTCTTCCTAGCACCCTTCTTGAAGATGTTGTAAAACAACTAATGATGGAGAGACTAAATTTGTAAATTAAATGATATATCACCAATAAAAAAATAAACACGTTAATTAATATTAAATAATAATTCAATTACCAACTTTCATGTTATACTTAATTTACAAAATTTAGTCTCTCTGCATTAATAACTATAAATAAAAGGTTTTCTTCTTGTTGGAATAAAATAAAAAAGTTCGATAAACTTTGATGCTTTTGTGATTGTGCTGAGAAATATTTGCACTAAAATATATGTTGGGTTGGAAGCCATTGCTCTGTGTTTGTCGTCTTCTTTCCGCGTTCTTCTTCTTATCTTCCGCTTCGGAGCTTCGGACTCTCCACCTTCCTATCCGATGGACTTCCCAAATTCCTCTCCAACCATTACACGCCATGTGGCCGCGCTGCCGATACCCGGCCGCGGCCACATCAACCCAATGATGTGCCTCTGCAACTCCCTCGCTTCCCTCAACGCTGCCGATAGCAACACCAACTTCCTTATAACCTTCATAGTCACCGAGGAGTGGCTGGGATTCATCGGATCGGATCCGAAACCTGACAACGTAGTCTTCGCCACCATTCCCAACGTCATCCCCTCCGAGATCGGTCGAGGCGCGGACTCCCCCGGTTTCTACGAAACCGTCTTGAGGAAAATTAGAGCCCCGGTCGAAGACCTCCTCGACCGGCTCGAGCCGCCGGTTACTGCCTTGATTGCGGACACGTACTTGGTGTGGTCGGTTGAGATAGGGAACCTGAGGAATATTCCGGTGGCTTCTCTTTGGACCATGTCCGCTTCAGTCTACTCCGTCTTTCATTTCTTCGATCTCCTCGTCCAACATCGACATTTCCCGGTAAATTTGGCAGGTACGTAAATAACAGCACAAACTCAGTTAGTTTTTTCAATTTTAACCTCCACGGTTTAGTAATAATAGCAAACACCTATGCATTTGTTTGTTGACTGAATTTGATCATTGTGGCTGAACTAAATCTGCTTTTTTTAGGTTTGTTTCATAACTATTTAGTTTTGAGGTTTTAATTTTCACGATCCGCGCGTGCTTGACATATATGAGGAAAATGAGGGATAAAGAAGAGAGGAGACAGAGGAGTGAAAAACAAATCGACTAAAACAAATCGTTTGGTCTGGTTTTTTTCTTAATAATTCAGATAATCTATTGAAAAAATCAAATCGAATCGGGTTGAAAGCACGACTGAATTTGACGTTTGTTGCAAACTCTATGTATTATTTAATATGGATAATGTTATTCACACACTTATTTTAATCTCTTCATTGGTAGAGCCACATTAAGGGCTACCTGGGCTGTAGCCCAGGTAACTTTCGGTAGAAAATAAAATTTTAAATAAATTTTTTACTAAATGTAGTCCATCATATATTTAGTCACTGATTTAATTATATAATAAAGTTTGCAAACCATCTCTTTTTTTCACATTTTTTTCTCATCGCTTTTTGTAGATGTACACATTTGAATTTGTTTGAATAACGAAAATTCTTGGCTTACCTTGTGAAAATTTTCTTAAGCTAGCTGATATTGTAAAAAATACAGTATCAAGTTTTTTTGTTTATGATGATTTAAATCTTTAAGCTAGTCCACCCTGTGAAAAATTTCTAGCTCTACCATTGAATCTTCCATACATATTTGTTAACTTTTTGTCATTAATCGTTTTCAATTCATTCGATCTGATAGTCCAAAATTGAAAGTAGTGTATGAAAAGTAAAAATGAATGGGTAGATAACACTTCCATACAACATTTTTTTTTTTTTTTTGGTTGTAGAAAGAGGAGAAGAGCACGTTGACTACATCCCGGGACTTCCTTCTACACGTGTGGCAGACCTTCCCACGTGTTTTTATGCTAAAGGGCTGAACGTCTTGGATCGAGCACTAGAAGCAATTTCAAGCCTGTCCAAAGCACGATGGCTTCTGCTGCCTTCGGTGTACGATCTTGAAGCCCGAGTTATTGACGCGTTGAGGGATAAACTTCCGATTCCTGTTTACACTATTGGGCCCACAATACCTCATTTCAAGGTGGAGGCCCATTCAAGGCCCATAGAGGCTCAACTTAAGCCCAATGAGTCCCAATATTTTGATTGGCTAGACAAGCAACCAAAAGGGTCGGTTTTGTATGTGTCACAAGGGAGTTTGCATTCAGCTTCCAAAGCCCAAATGGAGGAAATCGCATGTGGCTTGAGAGAGAGTGGGGCCCGGTTCTTTTGGGTGGCACGTGAGGAAGCTTTGGAGTTGCAAGAGAAGTGTGGTGAGATGGGGATTGTGGTGCCTTGGTGTGACCAATTGAGAGTATTGTGTCACTCTTGTATTGGTGGGTTTTGGTCTCATTGTGGTTGGAATTCGACCTCGGAAGCTGTTTTTGCCGGCCTTCCAATGTTGACTTTTCCTATATATTGGGACCAAGTGCCCAATAGTAAGATGATTGTGGAGGATTGGAAGATAGGGTGGAAGGTGAAGAAGGGTATGGGAGAAGAAGAAATTTTGGTGACTAGAGAGGAAATTAAAGGGATTGTTAAAAGGTTTATGGATTTGGAAAGTGAGGAAGGGAAAGACCTTAGGAGGCAAGCAAGAGAGATTCAGGACATTTGTCAGCAAGCAATTCAAAAGGGTGGCTCATCTTATTTCAACATTGAAGCGTTTATAAATGACCTATCAAGATGTGAGAAGCATTGTTGATGACAATATAGTCTAGTGACATTTACTTGCTACTTTATTGTTAGAGATAATAAGTTTGCATCTTGAATTAAAAAGAATAAAGGAGGACGCATTAAGGAAATTGTTGTTGTATATTAATTTGGTTTCATTGCCCACTACAAATATATATGTATGAGACAAATAGAAGAATCCAGGAGATGTACTCAGTACTCACTTGGGTGCTGTCTCAAAACGTGAATTATGACTTTTTGTATTGATGTGTAGATAATATTACAATTATAAGTTACAATAGGGGTTTTTTTTTTTTTTTTTTTTTTTTTTTGAGAAACGGTACAATATTCATTAAACGGCAAAGAATACGTACAACCTAAAGATAGTGTGCACACTGAGCCTCGATAAAAATCGTGCCAGGAATTTCAACCTAATCGAAGGGAAAAAGAGTGTCCCATACAACAATGTAACTTATCCTCAGCTGAACAATAAAGAAATTACATTCCTTTCTCAACTAAAACATCTTGGAGTAAATCCGGAGGCTCCTCAAACCACATAAACTCTTGAGAACTCCCAATACCCATACGAGCAAGGCGATGAGTTGCAGAATTACCTTCCCGTTGCACCTACTGATACATAGACAAGTGTGCAAAATTTGAACTACATGGTGCTAACCGCTCATTTTGTGGATAATGAATGAAATATGCACAAAAGGATTCTAAACTTTTGTTTGATCATGATGGCAAGAAATAGGGAAGTTGATTGAACAATGTCTCAGTTGACAATGCATCAGCTAATAAGGTGGCAATTGAGTATGTTGTTCGTAAACTGCAGAAATGGCCTAATAGTAAAATCATTATGAATGGCAAGTTTATGCATATGAGGTGCTTAGCTCATATTATCAACTTGGTAGTGAAAGATGGGTTGAAAAGATTAGATACAAATGTGGATGCTTTTAGAAATGTCGTGTGGTTTGTGAAATCAAGTCCCCGAAGGTTTAGTTATTTCAAGAAATGTGTGGAGAATGAGAAGTTGGATAGTAGGGGTCTAGTTGTTATGGATGTGCCTACTAGGTGGAATAACACATACATGATACTAGAATCTTGCTTGAAGTTTAAAAAGGCATTTGAAAGGATGTCCGAAGATGATGAAGCCAATATATACTCGACCTATTTCAGGGAAAATGTGCTTAATGATGAAAGAGAAAAAGTGGCGAGTAAAGAGAAGGTTGGACCACCTAAGAAGGAAGATGGGATGGTGCAAAAGTGTTTGTGGAATTTTTGAAAGTCTTCTATCTTGTAACTTTGAAAGTTAGTGCAAGTAAGTATCCCACATCTAATACAACTGGTCATGATTTTATTGTTGTGGAGAACGAGATTGAAAAGCTTTTTTTGCTTTAATATATGCAAATTGGAGGAACTGTGGAGTTGGTGCTACGTGATATGACAATGAGCATGAGAGCCAAATACCGAAAGTATTTTGGTTCAATTAAGTCCCTTAATCAAATATTTGTAGTTGTCATTGTCTTAAACCCAAGGTTCAAATTGAGGCACTACATGCACTTGTGTAGAAAGCCATTACAACTTCTTGAAGAAGAGATTCAACAGAAAAGTAATGAAGTGAATACATTGTTGAAGGCGATGTGTGATGAATATGCTCAATAAGCTTTCGGTTCACAAACACAACAAAAGGGTAAAGAAGATTTAGTTGTTCAAGGGTAAAACAATAATCTTTTAGTGTACCAACAGAAAATCCAATGATATTTAGTCAAATGATGGATGATTATGAGAAGGAACTAGAAGCCACCAATGATGTTGCACTTGCACATGAGGTGTATAGGTATCTCCTTGACACTCTAGAGAAAGTACCACATGGTCCACCATTTGACGTTTTGAAATGATGGAAGTTGAAAGGGAGGAGCACATATCCCACACTTTCTTTAATAGCGAAAGATGTGTTATCAATTCAAGTGTCAACAGTTGCTAGTGAGAGTGTATTTAGTGCAGGAAAAAGAGTAATTGACCCATTTAGATCATCTCTCCTTCCTCAAACAGTTGAGTCATTGATATGTCTCCAAAACTGGTTAAGAAGTGAATAAATTAGCAATATTGAGTATGAAGTAAGTTTGGCAGAGCTTGAATTTTATCAAGAGTGTGAAGAATGTAATTATTTTGTTTTGTATAGTTTGGTTTATAACTTTATATTAATTGTTGTCTTCTTCTATTCATTTAAAATTAACGTGCTTCTTTTGTTATTTGTTGTAGAATATAAAAGAAGAAAAGCAAATACTATATTTACAAGTTCAACCATCTCACCAAGTGTTCTTGAAATTGAAGCTCCTTAAACAACTCGAACAAATAAAGGAAAAGAAATTGCGGTAATATTTTAAACTCAAATGAATAAACTTTAAATTTCAATGATTCAATGAGGATAATATGTTATTGGATGTTAAAAATGTCATGTTTATATTCTATTTTTCCTTACATTCAACGAGGAATGTTGTTGGAACTTGGACGTTGGAAGTGGTTTCGGATGTTAATTTGGAATTTATTGCGGATGTCATGTTTATGTTATTTTGGATTATTTGATTTTGGACTTTGAAATTTGGATGTCTTGGACTCTCGGATATTTTGTATGTTAGTTTGATCTTTAGATGTCTCTTGAATGTTATTTTGAATGTTTCGGATCTAATGTATCGAACGATGTTGGACGATATAATGTTGTTATTTTGAATGTATTGTATTGTTAATCTATGTACTTGGATGTTGGACTTTGTAATGTTTGTATTGGATGTGAATCTATGTAGGGACTAGGGAGTGAATTTGTGCAAAATTTGCACACTGCAATGTGCACTAGTAGTGAATTTGTGCAAATTTTAGTTTTTTTAATTTTTTTATTTTAATAATAAACATAAAAAAAGGACCCGTGGACCCGGCCCAAATCGGCCCGTTTCAACTAGGCTAGGTTAGGTTCGGTTTCTATATTAGAAAATGTTGTTCCCGACCCGTGCCCACCCCTATCCCAGACAACCTTGCTAACCTCTACACGATGTCAATGCCAAAGTCAACTTTTCAGAAGTTTGTCTGAGGAATTTGTATGCCTAACTAATCATATGCAATGATTTTAGTTCTTATTTGGAAGTTCTGTCAAACTCAGGGGGAGTATCCATAAGTATACTCACTTGATCTTAATGTACTCTTTTTCCTTACGATTATGAGCATTTTTCCTACTGGATTTTTGCTCCCTAACTAGGTTTTGACAATACACTTATCCTGGGTTGGTCATACCCTTGTGAGCTCTTCTACTTGTGTCTAGAAGACGTATGGTTTTAACTTAATGCAACTTCTCACTTTTCTCCTTAGTCTATGAGTTTGTATCCCATATTGGGTTTTACCATAGCGAGGTTTTGTGAGTTTTACTTTTTGTGCATTATTCCGTTCATTCGAGACTTGCATTCGCTCATGGTGCCGTCGACTTCATCAATAGAACTTACTTCATCACTAAAGACCTGATGCGCCATTTTAGTTGAGTATTTACACACTTAAAAGGGAGTGTTGTAGTCATTTTAGATTAGGAATATTATTGTGTAAATCCTATCATATCTAGAATATCTCTTAGATTATATATTATCCTATTTAAGTTATAATCATATTAGGGTAAAGATTTAACCTTCCATACTACTATAAATAAAGGCACAATGGGGGTGGAATTACACACACTTGACAATTACACATCTCTCTCTTCTCTCTCTTTGTGCCGCACCCTCTTTCTATGACCTCCATAATTGTTCAATAAATTATGCCTACAACACTATTATACTTATAGGGTTTTTGCCCACCTTATTTTGTAGAACTAATTTTTCTAACATCCAAAATATTGGTATTTAGTACTTAGATAGCAATTGCAACGAGAAGATTTCAAATGAGAGACACATGAAGAAAAGAAAAATAAAGAAACTCAAGAAAATGGGAGTTGAACTTCCCAGGTAATAAGTGGTGCAAAGGCAAGTCTTATCCAAGTATTGCATTTTTTTTTTATCAGCTTTAGCCATAAGGAGTAGAGTTCAAATTGAACTTGGCCAAACAGCTGCATAGTTAAACTTGGAAAATTAAAGCTTCATGCAAGCATCTGTTAAAAAAAAGTCAAAAAATTATGTTTTAAAATCCGAAAAAACAAGAAAGTAAAAACACAGAGAATAAGAAAAATATTTTTATAAAAACCAAACCTTATTCTTCAATCCTACACCAAAATCAATACAGACATAATGACACAACCTAACTTAAGGGCCACAAAGAGTATATTATTGTAAAAAAGAATGTAAGGCAATATTACGTATTTTGAGGGAGTAAGCAAAATTTGTCTACACTGTTGAAGCAAGTTTTTGCCTCGTAGTTCATCAAAATGGATTTGACTAGTCATTTACCTACCACTAAGATTTTTTCCCACTCAGTTTTTTTCTTGAAAAAAGTTTTTGCTTATGTAGCTCATCGAAATGGATTTGACTAGTCATTTGCCTACACCTAAGAGCATTTTCAAAAAAAATATCAAATAACATCAAATTATATTTAATGGTTTATGTGTCAATTTGACATATCGTGAGATTTGTCACTCCATCCGATATGTTAAATTTTTTTGCTTATATTTTTTTATTGAAAGAGGTAAATTCACACTTATCAAAAACTACAAAACAAGGTGTTTTAATAAAGGGAAATGGGCCAACCGGCTAACATAAATCAATCTAATAAGTTTTTTTTTTTTTTTTAACAAGATCAATCTAATAAGAATTTGGCGTTAACCATTGGTGTTGTAAATTTTGACAACGGGCTCGTTCATTCCTACTCAGCAATTTACTCCTCTTGGAGCGGTTTTTGCTGCCAGTTTTGGCGTTTAATTCGAACAATTCATCCAAAAGGGGTTGCTCCATATCAACTTTATCTCCAATAACCATTTCGATTTACATGGGTTTTGCGTCTAAGGCTGTGTTTTGGCCTAAATCGTCATTGCAGTACTCTCCTGACAAATCATCTTCTTACTTAATTTTTTTATTTAGTTTAGAAACTTGAATATTTTCTTCCAGGCCAACCATATTTTCCTCTTCAGATGAAGGAACAAGTGGCCCAACTTTATTGATAATCCTCTCTGGCAGAGGCTTGAATGGGGGGTCGAAGGAAAAATTCCCCCTCTCAGTCTTTTGATCCCAACCACACTTCATATGGAATTTATTTGTATACAGGAAAGCAAGGAAAATCTTTGTCATTTAGCCACATACTAAGCCCCAGTTTGGGGTTGAGGTGATTTTAAAAAAAGCTCATATGAAAAAAAGCTGGGAGTGTTTTTGGTGTTTGGTAAACTTAAAAAAAATGGCTTATTTTGTAAGCTGCTGTGAGAATAAGCTGAAATCAAAGGAAAAAGCTGAAGCTGCAATTTGTAGCTTTGGAAAACTGGTTTTTTTTCAAAGCACATAGAACTACAGTGCTCCTTTAATGAAAAGATCCACTATCAGACTGTTTTTTTTTTTCCAAAAGCACTTTTACAAAAAAGTTTACCAAACACTCTGCTGATTTATTTCACAGCCGCTTATTCTCACAGCACAGCCACTTATTCTCACAGCAGCTTTTTTTCAAAGCACAGCAATACCAAACCAGCCCTAAGTAGGCTCTGTCCTCTTTTACCCATTATTCTTCGGATAATTGGAGCTTTCATTTTCAACGTATGAGTGAAGGATTTTCACATTTCTTCATGGGCATCAAGAATTTTTTGCATTTACTATGCTTTTTTTATTCTCCTCACACTTTTGAATGCATTTCTCAAGTTGATCTTGGATCTCATCCAATCGGTTTAATTGAGCTGAATGGAAATCTCGATATATCATATGAACTTCGTAGTTTTAGCAGTAAATCTAACCAGGCGTGCCAAATGGTTGACCCTAAAAATTACAACCTATGCGGTGTGCATGGCGAGCAACTATTAAGCTAACTACATCTTTCTTGTGAATGTCGGCGTGCCAACTCGTGGCCGAGGTTGATCGGGCTAGTGAGTGGATATGGTGGTGGTGTTGAACGCGCTGCTGACTTTTGCATTTAAGGACTTTGTTTGAGAAAGGAATACTCTTGGCCTAGGGTTATAGAACCTGAAGACAATGTTACTTCATTCACTGCAAAGTGCGCCAAATCAGTATTAGGTTGTAGGAGCAAAGATACTCAAATGAAATTAGTATCTTTATTGTGAAAGTTGTTCAGTTATCTGAATGCCGAACTCTGAAATGTATTTGCGAGTAACCGATCATAGCTAGAACACCTCACTTCTCTAGGAAAGCTAATGAAGTGACGTCTTTCGGCAAAAGAATCAAGGACCCTTCACCTGCTAAGACATAGATAACCAACTAAACCAAAAATAGTGTTGTTCAACCGAGTTGAAGGTACTCCCATGATTAGTTCAAAGGTATGGTGTTAGTTGTCAACCTAGTGATGTTCAACCAAACTGAAGTGCTCAAGGAGGGATTAGGATATTAGTATTTTTCTCAGAGTTATGAGAATGATTTCACGTAGAACATCTAAATTCTTTATTGAGTGGAATGGGGCTTTCTACATTGTAAACCCTCTTATATTATAGGGGTGGGTCCTGAGACTCCTGACAAAGCCATATATTTCCACATCAAATAATCCCAAATGAGAGACCACGCGATGATGCCAAAGTGATGCTTTCTAATCAAAAGACTCCATTTTCCAACCTTGTTGTCCAGATGCATCCATGCAACCATAAAGCGAATTGCAATTCAATTGCGATTCTACCTCTGAACCATTATCCTACGCTTTTTCATTCTTATTTCCTCTTTATCCCATGGAGGATTGACATTAACCAAAGCGTGGCTAATTTCCTTAAGTTGTACCCCACCTTTTTATCTTCGTATGCAATGGCGGAGCTAGGAATTTTTTACCGGATGGGCTAGCTTAAAAATTTAAATCTTTATAAATAAAGAAACTTGATACTGTATTTTTCAGAGTATCAGCTAGCTTAAAAAAAATCACAAGGTGAGCCAAAAATTTTGTAATTAAACAAATCCAAACTTGTACATGTATATAAATAAAGAAACTTGATACTGTATTTTTCCTAGTATCAACTAGCTTAAAAAAAATCACAAGGTGAGCCAAAAAAATTTGTAATTAAACAAATCCAAACTTGTACATGTATAAGAAACGATGAGAAAAATGATGTAAGAAAAAAAGATGATTTGTAAACTGTATTATATAATTTTATATAGTTAAACCTAGAGAATTCGGATTAGTGACTAAATATTTAGTGGGCTACATTCGAAAATCAATTAAAATTAAATGTAAAATTTTATTTCTCACCGAAAGCTACCTAGGCTACAGCCCAGGGCAACCCTTAACTTGGCTCCGTCAGTGTTCGTATGAGCGGTTGAGTTTGAATTATTAATAATAAAATATTTGAAATTTGTTAGAATAAAGAGTGTTGTTGGACATAAAAAGTTAAATTTAGTAGTTAAAATAGTTTTTTACAATGTTCCCTTATTTTTTGTTTGAGTACATTGATATTTTTATACTAAGAGGAAGGTGAGTTCGGCTGAGCCACATAATGGGTAATCTAATTTGATATTGAAGTCGTCATCCACGAGATTCAAACCTAAGACCTCTCACTTCCAAGTGAAGAGAAATACCACCAGACCGTAGTACCGAGTGACTACAATGTTCTCTTATTAGTTTAACATAAATTTAAAACTTTTCTTGAAGATGTTTTAAAGCTTGTAATGTTTGATATATTCTACCTCAATATCTTTTCCATAATAATAATTTGATAAAAAAAAGGTTATTTTTTTGTTGGAATAAAATAAAAAGTTCGAAACAGTTTGATGCTTTGTGATTGTGCTGAGAAAGATTTGCATTAAAATATATGTCAGGTTAGAAAACAATGCTTTGTGTTAGTAGTCTTCTTCCTGCGCTCCTCTTTTTATCTTCTGCTTCGCAGCTTCGGACTCTCCAGTCTCCACCTTCCCATCCGATGGACTTCCCAAATTCCTCTCAAACCATTACACACCATGTGGTCGCGCTGCCGATACCCAGCCGCGGCCACATCAACCCAATGATGTGCCTCTGCAACTCCCTCGCTTCCCTCAACGCCGCCGATGGCAACATCAACCTCCTTGTAACCTTAATAGTCACCGAGGAGTGGCTTGGATTCATAGGGTCGGATCCGAAACCCGACAACGTAGTCTTCGCCACCATTCCCAACGTCATCCCCTCCGAGATCGGCCGAGGCGCCGACTCACCCAGTTTCTACGAAACTGTCTTGAGAAAAATAAGAGCCCCGGTGGAAGACCTCCTCGACCGGCTCGAGCCGCCTGTTACTGCCTTGATTGCGGACACACACATTGTGTGGTCGATTGAGATAGGGAACCTGAGGAATATTCCGGTGGCTTCTCTTTGGACCATGTCCGCTTCAGTCTACTCCGTCTTTCATTTCTTCGATCTCCTCGTCCAGCATCGACATTTCCCGGTAAATTTGGCAGGTACGTAAATAACAGCACTAACTCAGTAAGTTTTTAAATTTTTACCTCCACTTTTTGTTGTTGCTAAATGTCATATTCAGTCATGTTGTATTTCAATTTAAGCATTGTGGCTTATTTTTGTTGTGAATTAAAACCAAAACTAACCAAATTTGCATTTTTAGGTCTGTTTGATAACTATTTAGTTTTTAGTTTTTAATATTCACGTTTTTTGCTTAACATATGAGAAAAGTAGGGATAAAAAAGGGAGGTGAGAAAGGAGGGAAAAACAAATCGATTAAAACATATTGTTTGGTCTGATTTTTTTTTTTTTAATTTGGATAATCTATTGAAAAAATCAAATCGAATCGGGTTGCCAATACGACTGAATTTAACGTTTGTTGCAAACCATATGTCCTATTTATAACAGTTGGTCTTTTCTTTTTGAGAACTTTAACGAAATGTTTCTGATACTGTTCACTTTAACAAAAAAAACCATTTTTTTACACTAAAAAATCAAAATTGGTACTATTCATTTTACCCTTTATTTTGTCTTTATCGTTAAAACTCAAAGTTTTCAAATATTTTTTTATTAGTTTTCCTTTTATTTTTTTTTTGTAGAAAGAGAAAAAGAGCACGTAGACTACATCCCTGGACTTCCTTCTACACGTGTGGCAGACCTTCCCACGTGTTTCTATGGCAAAGGGATTAACATCTTGGATCGAATACTAGAAGCAATTTCAAGTCTGCCCAAAGCACGTTGGCTTCTGCTGCCTTCGGTGTACGAGCTTGAAGCCCAAGTTATCGACGCTTTGAGAGAGAAACTTTCGATTCCTGTTTACCACATTGGGCCCTTAATACCTCATTTCAAGGTGAAGGCCCAAATAAGGCCCATTGAGGCCCAACCTAAGCCCAACGAGTCCCAATATTTTGATTGGTTAGATAAGCAACCAAGAGGGTCGGTTTTGTACATATCGCAAGGGAGTTTGCATTCAGCTTCCAAAGCCCAAATGGAGGAAATCGCACGTGGCTTGAGAGAGAGTGGGGTCCGATTCTTTTGGGCGGCACGTGCTGAAGCTTTGGAGTTGCAAGAGAAGTGTGGTGAGATGGGGATTGTGGTGCCTTGGTGTGACCAATTGAGAGTGTTGTGTCACTCTTGTATTGGAGGGTTTTGATCTCATTGTGGTTGGAATTCGACCTCGGAAGCTGTTTTTGCCGGCCTTCCGATGTTGACCTTTCCTATTTATTGGGACCAAGTGCCCAATAGTAAGATGATTGTGGAGGATTGGAAGATAGGGTGGAAGGTGAAGAAGGGTATGGGAGAAGAAGAAATTTTGGTGACTAGAGAGGAAATTAAAGGAATTGTTAAAAGGTTTATGGATTTGGAAAGTGAGGAAGGGAAAGACATTAGGAGGCAAGCAAGAGAGATTCGGGATATTTGTCGGCAAGCAGTTCGAAAGGGTGGCTCGTCTTATTCCAATATTCAAGCATTTATAAGTGACCTATCAAGCTATGAGAAGCATTGTTAATGACAATATAGTCTAGTGACCTTACTTTCTACTTTGTTGCAAGAGATAATAAATTCACATCGTGAATTAAAAAGAATAAAGGAAGAAGTATTAAGGCAATTGTTGCTGTACATTATTTGGTTTCATTGCCCACCACAAATATGTATGAGACAAATATGTTCACATCTCTTTCACATGACCTAAATCCCAACAACTTTACAATCTCTGTATTTATTCTTGATGCTTCTTTCATGGTCTCTGAACTTTAGTCCAATTAAAGCTTTGGTCTCTGGACTAAAATTTGTGTGTATTAGTTGTTGAACTTGTTATAATATGGAGCAATGGTTATTTTGGCTAGTTATGTTATAACTTAAACCAAAATAATGGGTTTAAAGCTGCAAAATATTGACAGTGTTAATATAGTTAGCTAAATGGACAATTGTTTTACATTATAACAAGTTCAGGGATCAATGCTTATGGATTCGTAGTTCTAAATTAAGCTATAATTCATGGTTCATTGGTCCAATTATCTTATATATATACAGACCCTTTATGCAAAGGGATTCTCATTTTTTGAAAAAAAAAATGAAGATTAGGTGTGGGGCTCACTCTACATCGAATTTTAACGATCCGAATCATCTATTTTGTAAGTCTCGATTCATAGATCATCATTTCAAAAATTCAATTCAATCCGAAACCATTTGCCTATTTAATTATCAAGATCAAATTTCATTGTTTTTTATATAACAAAGTATTCGTTTATTTCTTTGAACTCAATTAGATGTCTTAAATATTTCTGATTTGATTAATATTTTGCAAAGATGATCTATGAGGTACAACTTGAAAAATAAATGAATCGGATCATTAAAGTTTGATATGATGTGGAACCCACAACCAATCTCTATTTTTATTAAAAAAATAGGGATCCCTACCGGCTTCCTATTATATATGTGCAACACCAACCCTTGCACTAGCACACTTCAATATTTCAATCTTTCCCCAGGAAAGAATGAGTACAGTGAAACTTGAACGAAAGCCAGTCTGCCACGTCATGGCTCTGCCCTATCCCGGCAGAGGCCATATCAATCCCATGATGAATTTCTGCAAATTACTATCTTCAAAAAAACCCGACATTCTCATCACCTTCGTCATCACCGAAGAGTGGCAAGGATTCATCGGCTCCGACGCGAAACCGGACAACATCCGATTCTCCACGCTACCAAACGTGATACCCTCGGAGCTCGTTCGAGCAACCAACTTTCCGGGATTTGTGGAAGCTGTGAACACCGAGCTGGAGGGCCCATTCGACCAGCTGCTGCTTGAACGGGATCTCCAGCAACCGGTGAATGTCATAGTTGCTGACCCGTTCCTAGTTTGGGCTGTGAGGGTGGGGAACGGAAGGAACATTCCGGTGGCTTCGTTTTGGCCTATGTCGGCGTCGGTATTTACGGTGTTCCATCACTTTGAGCTACTCAAGCAAAACGGCCACTTCCCTGTTGATGTGTTAGGTGAGTGAATTATCATCAATGACTATATTGCTTGTTATGAAACGTACATTTACATGTGGGTGTCAACTTCTGGATCCCACGTGCATTAATAGTTGAAATGACTCATGCTTGCCCTAACATCGATTTTTCTACTTAATTTGTCGGAAAAAAAGAAACATTGAATTTGTTACAAAGACACGTGAGATAAATTTGAAAATGACTACTTGACAGGTGTCAAGTACAAATCACTTTTACACACTTTTGTAATGTTCATGTAAATTCATTTTTAATTCGTCATGTCTAATTTTATATGTTGTATTTCTTCTTCGTTATACTTAAATCTCTTAAAATTTTAAAATTTCTCATCTAAACGTACCTTAAGTCATAGTGTCTTACCGTTATAAGAAGCAAATTAGAAGCATAGTGTGATACTTGTCGGAAATAAATGAACAACAAAGTGAGTCATGCATGAAAAAAATATTCCATGTCAGTCGATCACATAACTATTATGAATGAATTAGATTCATGCTATAGACGAACATATATGTAGTGTTGAAATTTATTTTGGGTTTAATGATTCTTTATGCCTAATGTACAATAGAGCGTGGAGATGAGGTAATAGACTACATTCCAGGAATTTCCACCACACGAATAGCAGATCTTCCAACAATTCTCTATGGAAACGATCGCCAACTCCTGCATAGAGCCATGGAAACTATTTCAAGCATGTACAAAGCACAATATATCTTATCCACTTCAATCTATGAGCTTGAGTCCCAAGTGTTCGATAACTTAAAAGCCAAACTTCCGATACCTGTCTATCCTATTGGTCCAACCATTCCATACTTTCAGCTTTCAGAAAGCTCTTCCATTCTTCACGATGGCCTCAGTTATTTGCATTGGCTAGATTCTCAACCTAAAGCCTCAGTCTTGTACATCTCCATGGGAAGCTTCCTCTCGGTATCACAAACCCAAATGGATGAACTTGTTTTTGGGGTGAGGGACAGTGGTGTTAGGTTTTTGTGGGTGGCTCGTGGAGATGCGTCTAGGTTGAAAGAAAGTGTTGGTGATGTGGGTTTGGTGGTACCTTGGTGTGACCAATTGAGGGTGTTCTGTCACGATTCGATTGGCGGGTTCTGGTCACATTGTGGGTGGAGTTCCACTATTGAAGCTGTTTATGCTGGTCTTCCTGTTCTTACTTGCCCTATATTCTGGGACCAAGTCCCCAATAGTAGGCAAATTGTGGACGACTGGAAGATTGGATATAGAGTGAAGAAGAATGAGGGGGCTGAACATCTTGTGACTAGAGAGGAAATTGCACAACTTGTGAGGAGATTTATGGATTTGGAAAGCAATGAGGGGAAAAAGATGAGGAAAAGAGCAAAACAACTTCAGAAGACTTGTCAAGAAGCAATTGCTAAAGGTGGCTCATCGGACACTAACCTTGAAGCTTTTATCAAAGATATTTCCCAAGGGCATCATCATTGAGTTCATGATTTGTATTATTGGGTGTGACAATGTAATTCTATTGAAAGACCATCGTTTGTTTGAAAACAAATCAGGTTGAGTTTTATGTATTAATTTTTATTCTTCATCAATCCTCGTGATGGAATCAAAGATATATGTTCACCATTCAAATAATAAAAAATAGTATCTTAACAAAATATGTCTTCTTACATAATTTTTACCCATCTCATTTTGTACAACTAATATTACTAACATTCAAATTATCTACTTACATGATTTTACCCGTCTTATTTTGTACAATTAGTGTTAGTGACATTCAAATGATTTATATTTACTACTTAGAGAGCAATTACAACTAGAAGAAGATTTAAGACAGAAGAAACATGGAAGAAAAGAGATGAAAAAACCCAAGAACATGAGAGTTGAATTTCCCCAAATGGAAGAAAGGAGCTCCATGGGTACTTAAATTACCTGGGAATCAGTGAGCCCTACTCTGCCCGATTTGGTGCAAGGCAAGTCTTGTCCGCGCTGCTCCCTCCGGGGAAAGCATTTATTTTTATTTTTTTCTTAGATGACAAAAGCCCACGTGCATAAGCCGAAAGGAGGAGAAACTGTATTTCTATCAGCTTTTGCCAAAAGGAAGAGAGTTCAAATTGAACTTGGCCAAACAGCTGCATAGTTTAATTTGGAAAATTAAAGTTTCACGCAATCATGTGTGAAAAAAAAAAAAAAAAAACTAAAATATCTCTTTGTAAATAATAATCGCCATGACAATGACTAAAACGAGTTGAATTGAACAAAATTATTGGGGAACTGTTATTAGCATGTTAAAATCTCTTCTTTTTTTTTTTGTCTCAAAAGTGTTTTATTTTATTTTTTTCTAATTATAAAAAATTTAAAATGTAAAACGAGATTGTTGGAGTGCCAACAAAAATTTTCACTTATTATTTAGAGCAAATATTAACTTCTATTGCCCTCCCCTTGCCACTGCCTTGGCAAAATGGGCGAAAGTGCTCTGGTCAAGGCACTGGCGAAGCCACGTGAGGGCGAGGAGTGGCGGTCGCCACTCCCCTCACCGGAAAACTGGACTGGATATCTGGGTCAGCCCCTCCCCTTGCCGGAAAACCCATTGGTTCAGTGGTTCAGTGCTCCCTGCTTCGGTGATGTCTGGTGCGCACAGCAGACTGAGTGTCTGCGTTTTAATTTTTTTTTTTTTAAAGTAATTGAAACGGCACCGTTTCGTAGGTTTCAAAATAAAAAAATATATATTGGGGGGACCCCGTGTCCCCCTTTCACTCTTAATCCCTCTAAGACCTCAGTGCAGGACACGCCCCCTTTTGTTTTTCAACCTTTCTGCCAGAGAGCACAGCAAAGCTACCCCCCAAAGTCCCATTAGCAACAAAAAGAAATATTTTTTAATTCGAATTGAGTTGTCAACCTTCTTCCAGGCTCTAGCCACTCTACACTTATCCAGCAGATGAGCCATCGGCTTCAGCCTTCTAAGGTAGTTTTATTTAATTCTCAAATTTACAATCATTAACCTTAATTAATTATTTAATACACATTTTGTTTGATTGGCATAGAATTTTATGGTAATGCACTAATATGATTATTGATTATTGATCTGATTCTATGATTTTTTTATGTGAAATTAAAATTAATTTTTTGGGTGAAAATTAAAATTTGAATTCTTGATTATTTCATATGATTAGTTGAATTGAATATTTATTTATTGAATAATTTGTATGCTATTGGTATTGCTTAATTGAATTGTTGGTTGGATTAATTATGATGCATATTAGTATAGTCTACTCTAGGATTAAGAGTGTAAGAATTTTTTTTCCTCTCCATTTTACAGTTACGTAATGGAACAATATTATAAAAAGCAATGCTTAAATCCTCCTTCAAACATTTGAGGTAGTCCTTCTCCTTCAAATATTCAAAGTGGTCCTCCTCCTCCTCCTTCAAATATTCCAAGAAGTCATCCTTCAAGTATTCCGAGTAGTTCACAACAAAGTGAGGTCACTGAGATAGATGAAATTTTGGCTAATCTTCCTGAAGATCATGGACATAGACGTCGAATGCTTGATTATCTACCTAATTATCGTGAAGCAATTCGTAGACACTATCTCCAAAATGATCATTGTCAACCTAGAGACCACATCATGCCAAGAAGAGTTAGCGACAAAAGATGTTTTATCATCGGTTGGTTTGATAAGTTTCGCCCCTCCCCCAGTCAATTCCTGGCTTCGCCACTGGGTCAAGGGCAGGCCCGACATTCTGTTTTTCTCTTTGGTGGCTAAGCTATTTTTAAACTATTTCTTGTTTTGACAAGAGCGATAATCTTGTATTTTATTAATCAATTCAAACAAATACAGAGGTGTCAATTGAGTATAATGCTCTGATGACCAAGAAAATAATCTAGAGTAAATTTGCTCAAACAGACAACTATAGTAAACTCTTATACGACTACAACATCATGAAAATTACAACGCCTCTTATACTAATTTGTCACAAAACCATACTCATTGTGTCAAAACTTGTGGGTCCCTAGACAAGTCTGAAAAGCATGAAATATTTCGAATGAAATCTCCCCTCAGCCGTACACAGTTAAGGGCATCTCGAATGGTTTAGGCAAATAAAGTTGCCTATTCATTTGCTTTATGAAAAACTTTGGTCACGACTCCAATAAATTAGGCAAATCAAATAGATATCATATAATTTTTTTTTTTGTTTAAACTTGGCAAAACTGTAAATAACACAACCTAATTGAAGGACCACATGGAGTATTTTATTGTAAAATAGAATGTGAGGTAATATTGCCTACTTTGAGAGAGTAGGCAAATTTACCTACGAAGTTTTTGCCTCGTAGCTCATCAAATAAAAAAGGGTTTGATTAGTAATTTGCCTACGCTAAAATTTTTGTCTACTCAGGTTTTATGTTGAAGCAAGTTTTTGCCTATATAACTTTTTAAACACTCTTCTCAATTTTCGATTGTTATATCGAATGTATTGAAAAAAATCAAAGGACAAAAATTTACAAATTGTGTGTGAGAAGTAAAAATAGGTGACCGGTTATACTTTGCATCTTAGCATGGTCCACAGAAAACGAAAAATACTTGGCATCCACTGCAAAAATTTGAAAATATATCTGGTCTACTTATAGGATTTTTACCCGCCTTATTTTGTACAGCTAATATCATTGACATTCAAATGATCTTGTGAACACGGAAATTCCTGCGATGAACGAGACAAGAACACGTGTACAAAATAATATTTGTATTAAGGATTTAGGGGTTACAATCTCTTCTACAAATTTAGCCTCTGATTCGATCTTCGTAATGTGTAAATTTGTGGATTGTGTTGTTGATCCAAGGGTCGTCGGGGCTTGATCTTGGAGGAATAGTTGTGCGGATTTGTTGATGTCGTTGACCCAAAGGGACGTCGGGGCTTGATTTAGGGATGAACGGATGATGAATGATGAACACTTTCTTCAAGGGTCGTCGGGGCTTGATCTTGAATTGGTGGAAGTGCTTCAAGGGCCGTCGGGGCTTGATCTTGAATTGGGGAAGTTCTTCAAGGGTCGTCGGGGCTTGATCTTGAAGGAGGGTTGGAAGTTTCTTCAAGGGGCCCTTTGGGCTTGATTTTGAAGGTTGATGGATGAACGGATCTTCAAGGGCTTTTGGGCTTGATCTTGAAGAACTGTTGATGAACAGATCTTCAAGGGCTTTTGGGGCTTGATCTTGATGAACATTTGATGGATGGATCTTCAAGGGCTTGATCCTGAAGTTCCTTGCACGCACCTTTATTTTTGTTTTTTTTCTTTCTATTTTTCTCTCTTGTTATTATTATCAAATAAAATTATTACAAGATTTTTAGTTAAAATTCAAAATTTTGAAAGTTATTTCATTTGTTTTCCTTATTATATACTAGTATATGGTCACACACAAAGCATGTGTGTGTGAAATTTTTCTTTTTTTTTTTGTTTTGTTTTTGTTTTTAGAGTAGAAGGAGAGAAAAAAAAGAGTGAGAATGTGGGAGACGAGTGAGAGCTTCATTTTATTTTTTATTTTTTATTTTTTTATTGGATATATGTTAAAATCACATGTAGATGAGATTTTGAAAAAAATAACAAAATTTTGATCGTGTGAAATTACATTTCTATTCATATTTTCTATTCATGTTCAGTTTTAATTAAAGGATTAAATTAGTAATTTTATAGGATTTGGTTAACAATTAAGGTTCTATCAATATATAATTTAGATTATATATAAGAAGGGATAGCAATAGCTTCAAAGCTTCAATCTTCAGTCTTCAATCTTCAAGGGAGAAATGGGCACAGCGGAAGTTGAGACAATCAGTCTGCCACGTGGTGGCTTTGCCTTATCAGGGAAGAGGCCACATCAACCCCATGATGAACCTCTGCAAGCTACTATCTTCAAAAAACCCTCTACTCCTCATCACCTTCGTCGTCACCGAAGAGTGGCACGGGTTCATCGAATCCGACCGAAAACTCGACAACATCCGATTAGTCACCATACCCAACGTCATACCCTCCGAGAACGGTCGCGCGAAAGATTTTGCCGCGTTTTTGGAAGCTGTGTGGACCAAGATGGAAGCTCCGGTTGAGCAACTTCTGGATGGGCTCGAGCCGCCGGTGACCGCCATAGTTGCTGATACCTTCCTTGTTTGGGCACTGAGGGTCGGGAATAGAAGGAATATTCCCGTGGCTTCGCTTTGGACCCCGTCGCCGACGTTGTTCTCAATGTTGCATCACTTTGAGCTGTTCAAAGAAAATGGCCACTTCCCCCTTGATGTCTCTGGTGCGTGTACACTTAACCGCGATCATTATTATTGGAGTATTTCCTAAGTTACTTTAAAGTATCTTATAATTCAAAATTTTTAATTATTAAATTTTTAATTAAATTTTTTATTGAGGAATCATTATTCTAATTGAGTAAAATTAAAAGATCATTGCTATAATTTTTTTTTTTAAACTAACACTTGAGGGTATTTTTGTCCTTCCGTCTACTTACATATTATATATAAGATGGGTGGCAAGGGCTTCATATCTTCAATCTCCAATCTTCAGTCTTCAAACTTCATACAAAAGAGAAATGGGCACAATGAAGGTTGAGCCAATCACCGTCTGCCACCTAGTGGCTTTACCCTATCCAGGAAGAGGGCACATCAACCCCATGATGAACCTCTGCAAGCAACTATCTTCAAAAAACCCTCAACTCTTCATCACCTTCGTCGTCACCGAAGAGTGGCGCGGGTTCATCGAATCAAACCCGAAACCCGAAAACATCCGATTAGCCACCATACCCAACGTCATACCCTCCGAGCACGGTCGCGCGAAAGACTTTGCCGCGTTTGTGGAAGCTGTGTGGACCAAGCTGGAAGCTCCGGTTGAGCAGCTTATGGATGGGCTCGAGCAGCCGGTGACCGCCATAGTTGCTGATACCTTCCTTGTTTGGGCTTTGAGGATCGGGAATAGGAGGAATATTCCGGTGGCTTCGCTTTGGACCCAGTCGCCGACGATGTTCTCAGTGTTGCATCACTTTGAGCTGTTCAAAGAAAATGGCCACTTCGCTCTTGATGTCTCAGGTGCGTATCCACTTTACCACGATCATTATTGGAGTATTTTCTAGTATGCTCCTATCCTTCCAAAATTTCAACTATTAAATATTTAATCAAATATTTTTAATAAAAAAAAATATAAGAAGTAGAAATTTCTCTATTTTAAAATGTATCAAAGCCTTCGGTAGTAATAAAAAGTTGACTAATGTATTTTTCAAATTGGATTTCATATTCAAATGAATATCGGAATCATAAGAAAGTAGGTTTCTTTAGCTATGGGACTATCAAAAGAAAATTTTGGATAGGAGCTTATAGGATTTTATCCTTTCAAAACCGGAAGTGAAAGTTTTCTCTCGTCTGACTTAACTAATTACACCAACAAAGATATAGAGATGGGTTCCCACTTTAAAAGTCTATAAAAACACAAATATTTTCTAAAGTTACTTTAGAGTATCTTATAATTCAAAATTTTTAATTTTTAAATATTTAAATAAATTCTTTTTAATATAAAAATATAGAAACTAAATTTGACCACGAACTCTGGAATATCTAAATAGTCCAGAGCGCCATAAATATGTTACCAAACGGATAATTAGATGGTTGAATGTTTTTATTTCCAATTTCCAAACGGAAGTTACAAAATTAAAATAATTGTAAATATTGCTGGTCTTATATTGTGCTCATCAAACATATTGACTCTCATCTCAGTCTTATCAGTTGTCACACTCCAATTATTCTTGGTCGAGCAATGCTAAGAAAAATAATTTTTTGGACTAAATTTTGTAAACTAAATAACATGAAAATTGATAATTAAATTATTACTTAAGTCTTGAGTAACGTGTTTGATTTTTATTAGTGACACATCATTTAGTTTGCAAATTTAATATACAAATTTTGTCTATATAGTGTTACCCATATTTTTCCTTCCAAGTTGGTTATTTGTCGCTTGCCACCTGCCAAAAGGACAGAGCATGTGGCGTATTATTGGGATGTTAGAGACTTTTGAGATGAATTTGCCTTATTAACAATTTTACACAGAAAAAGAAAAGGCTCAAAATTGACCAAGACCTGCCATTTAATACTACAGTTTAGTAGTAATTATCTTCATTTGTAAGTAAAAAGTCTTAGGTTCGATTCTCACCAAAAGAAAATGTGAACCACATTATCGTTAGTCTATTGTGAGGCTAAGCTTACCCCCTCCCCTCAATGTAGATAACATCGTTTGTTCAACAACAAAATAAAAGAAAAAAAAATTGACCATGACCTTATCAATTTAATGCCTTGATCTCTAACTTATAAGTTGTGAATATGCTTAATCATGGTTACGGGTAGGGTGCAATTCCTACCTCCTCCGAACCCGAAAAAGATGAATAATAGTTCGCCATCAATTGTCTCCCTTTTGAAAAAATACATTAGATTCTTCTTTAGCAGAAGACAATATATTATATTTGTTCATATACTTAAGACACTTATGTCTAATAAGTGCAAAACATAAAATTGGTAAGGTAACCAGAAATAATTATATCAGTTTGAATAAATTTGATGCATTTGCGAGCTTAAGACATTCTTATGAACAATTTGTATTTGGTTAATTTAGTAATCCTCAACTGTAATATAGCATGATATCTTTTCTTATATGTATACCGAGGCTTTTTGGTGCAATGTTCTTAAATTTTATGGTTTTGTAGAAGAAAAAGCATTTTTTCTTGGTTGATATACAATATAATAATGTTGTACGACGTAAATTATCATGTGAAAATTACAGAGCGTGGAGATGAGATAGTAGAATACATTCCTGGAGTCAGCACCACATGCATTGCAGATCTACCCGCAATCTTTTTCACAGACGATCCAAAAGTCCTCCACAAGGCAATTGAAGTAATTTCTGAAGCAGAGAAAGCAAAGTATCTTTTGTTCACTTCAGTCTACGAGCTTGATCCACAAGTCTTTGAAGCCCTCAAAGCGAAGTTTGCTTTCCCTATCTACCCTATTGGCCCATCCATACCTCACTTTGAACTTTCAAAAACTCTTCCCACTAATCAAAACGACATCGATTATCTGCATTGGCTAGATTCTCAACCCAAAAAGTCAGTTTTGTACATCTCCATGGGAAGTTTCCTCTCGGTTTCGAAATCCCAAATGGATGAAATTGTTGCTGGCGTGAAAAGTAGTGGTGTTAGGGTTTTTTGGGTGGCTCGTGTAGATGCTTGTGAGTTGAGAGATTTTGTTGGTGATTTGGGTTTGGTGGTGCCTTGGTGTGACCAATTGAGGGTGTTGTGTCACGATTCAATTGGTGGGTTTTGGTCACATTGTGGTTGGAATTCAACTTTGGAAGCAGTTTATGCTGGTCTTCCAATTCTTACTTTCCCTATATTTTGGGATCAAATTCCAAACGGTAAGCAGATTGTGGAAGATTGGAGGATTGGATACCGGGTGAAGAAGAAGGCGGGGGTCGAACTTCTTGTGAGTAGCGAGGAAATTGGAGAAATTGTGAAGAAGTTTATGGATGTGGAAAGCGAGGGAGGGAAAGATTTGAGGGAAAGAGCTAAACAACTTCAAGAGATTTGTCGAGGTGCAATTGCTAATGGTGGCTCATCTGATAGAAACCTTGATGCTTTTATTAAGGATATTTCACAAGGATATAATTGCCATTAAGCTGATGAATGTGGTAGCTCTTAGACACGATTGCTTGCGTTTCAATACAATTGTTATATTCAACTTATAACTAGAGGTATCAATATGAGTGAGGAGTTTATTTTCTTTTTGCAGTTTGGTTGTGTTATATGTACGTAAAAATTTCTTGGGTAAATGTCTATTGATAGTCGAATTTGCTTCAAATCGTCTCAGCACTAAAGGATTCTACCATTATTATGTCTGCCATTGGCTATATTGTTGAAGACTTCAATGACCTGCTGAGGAGAATCATTTTTACACGCTTTTGTAATGCTGACGGAGGCAATGGGGGTATTTTTGTCTTTCAAGGAGTTTCATAAGCAGCTCCCTATTCTATTTGCATATATATAGGTATCGTCTAAGTTTATTTTAGCAAAAAATCATTTTATAACTTTATTTAATAAAAAAAAACTTAAATTTTAATGAAAATAACAAAAGTTCAATATAGTAATACAAGAAAAAAAATGACGCGCTTGCGTCCATCACACACACTATTTCTAAAACTGAACAGTATTACACTATTTTTATAACTAAACGGTACTATATTATTTCTGAAACTGAACACTATTTCTGAAAATTAAACGCTAATTATTTCAGAAACTACATAGGTACTACACTAATTTCTAAAGCAGAACAAGGACACTATTTCTGAAACTGAATACAAGTTGGCATGCCTTTATCTGACACTATTTTGGAAGAAGTCTTCTTGGCCTGAAGTTCCTTACACGCACCTTTATTTTGGTTTTTTTTTTCTTTCTATTTTTCTATCTTGTCCTTATTAACGGACAAGGATCCTCTTCAAATCCTCTTTGTGGGAACCGAGGATCAATCAATCGTATCCGTTTATCGTACATCATGCGATCAGTTTTTGTTAAATACTATTTATATTCAATTTTAAATTAAAATTTAAGATTATTTTAACCGCACGATGTACGATGAATAGACACGATTGATTGATCCTCCGGATCCCCACAAAGAGGATCTGAAGAGGAACCTCTTCCCTTATTATTAAATAAAATTATTACAAAATTTTTAGTTAAAATTCACAATTTTAAAATTTTTTTCATTATTTTTCCTTATTATATACTAGTATATGGCCGCACACAAAGTGTGTGTGTGTGTGTGAGTGTTTATTTTTAAGTAGAAGGAGAGAGGAAGAGAGTGAGCGAGGAGAGAGAGCTTTATTTTTTATTTTATTATTTTAATTTTTAATTTTTATTAGAGATATATTAGAATCACATGTATGTGAGGCTTTAAAAAAAACAAAATTTTGGTTGTGGAAGATTACATTTCTGCCCATATTTCTTATTCATGTTCAATTTTAATTAGAGAATTAAATTAGTAATTTTATAAAATTTTGATTAACAATGAGAGTTCTATTAATATGTAATTTAGATTATATAGGAGAAGGGATAGCAATAGCTTCAAAGCTTCAAAGTTTTCAAACAAGGGAGAAATAGGCACAGCGAAAGTTGAGACAATCACAGTCTACCACGTGGTGGCTTTGCCTTATCTGGGAAGAGGCCACATCAACCCCATGATGAACCTCTGCAAGCTACTATCTTCAAAAAACCCTCAACTCCTCATCACCTTCGTCATCACCGAAGAGTGGCACGGGTTCATTGAATCCGACCCAAAACCCGACAACATCCGATTAGCCACCATACCCAACGTCATACCCTTCGAGCACAGTTGCGCGAAAGATTTTGATGCGTATAACTGAGAATGATTACGAACCCTGAAATATTAAATGCTTTTTTGTCTTCCAAGTTGGTAATTTGTCACATGCCACTTGCCAAAAGGATAAAGCACGTGGCCTGTATTATCGGGAGGTGTTAGAGACTTCTGAGATGAATTTGTGCTTTATTAACAATTTTGCACTTGAAAGCTCAAAATTGACCATGACCATATGAATTTTATATGCCATGGTCTTTAATTTGTAAGTTGTGAATTTATTTGATCGTAATTAAAAATAAGATGTAATTTTTACTTTCTTTGAATCTAAATAGGTGAATAATTGTGATTCATCACCAATTATACCCCTTTAAAAAAACATTAGATTCTTCCTTAGCTTAAGACAATATATTATATTTTAGGAAATATTAATGAAATACTTATGGTATTGTTCACATTTAACGTTAATAATATTTTTACCTTGAAAAATCACTCATGGTACCATGCTTATACCTTTATTTTGTCATTTTAATTAAAACTAAAGTTTTTAAGGATTTTTCGTTATATTTTCTTATATTATTTTATTCATATACTTAAGACACTTAATATTTTATTCATATGCCAGAAATAATTGTATCAGTTTGAAAAAAATTGCGTACAGCCATTCTCTAATTTATAAACAAGTAGATGTATTTGCGAGCTTAAGACATTCTTATGAACAATTTGTATTATTTAATTTAGTTATTCTCAACTGTAATACTTACATAGCAGATACTTTTCTTATATGCATGCTCTATAATTTTGAGGATCTTAAATTTTAAGGTTTTGTAAAAGAAAAAACATTTTTTCTTGGTTAATATACAATATAATAATGTTGCACGACGTAAAATGTTATGTGAAAATTGCAGAACGTGGAGATGAGATGGTAGAATACATTCCTGGAGTCAGCACCACAAGCTTGCAGATCTATCTCCAGCGTTTTTTGCAGACCATCAAAATGTCGTCCCCAAGGCCCTTGAAGCAGTTGCTCAAGTAGTAGAGAAAGCACAGTATCTTTTGTTCACTTCAGTCTACGAGCTTGATCCGCAAGTCTTTGAAGCCTTCAAAGCCACGTTTGCTTTCCCTATCTACCCTACTGGCCCATCCATACCTCACTTTGAACTTTCAAAAACTCTTCCCACTAATCAAAACGACATCGATTATCTGCATTGGCTAGATTCTCAACCCAAAAAGTCAGTTTTGTACATCTCCAGGGGAAGTTTCCGATCAGTTTCGAAATCCCAAATGGATGAAATTGCTGCTGCGGTGAAAAGTAGTTGTGTTAGGGTTTTTTGGGTGGCTCGTGGAGATGCTTCTGAGTGGAGAGATTGTGTTGGTGATTTGGGTTCGGTTGTGTTATATGTACTAAAAAAAATATTATAAACTTAAGATATTGTATTCAAGATATTCATAATTGGGGGAACTGGATCCCCTCCGGATTCAAAAAGATATGTGCCCACTAATCAATGTATCCAGACAATTGAAATTTGATCCAACAACTACAATTATTATAACTTTCAGATAATCTCTCTGTTTGTAGTCGTTTGATCTAATTTCAATAGCCTATATGCATTAATTAGTGTACTCAGATCTCTTGGATCCGGAGAGGATCCGGTTCCATATTTGGGATAGGTGTTGCTTATCTACTGCTCTTAGAAACGCTTTTCTTATTTAATTGTACCGAGAATGGATATACTAAAGGTTTTTCTCTTTAATATTTTATTTTCCTTTTCCTTTTCCTCCACTCCACCCGTTGGGTCCTCCGCACCTTGTAGGCCCAGGCTTGCGGGAGCTTCTCGTCACGATGTTGACGAAGTGATCGAGGTGGGAGTTTCCAGTGGAGAGGTACGTGGTGTTGTTCTCCGTCAACCTATTGGGATCTAAGGTTGCTGGATAAGAAGAAGAGGTGGATCCATTTTAGTTTTGGGTAATGTTATGGTGACTACATTTGTTGACTAAATTTAATAAATTAAAATGAAAGTTAATAATTGAATTATTATTAACTATTGATTAACGTGTTTATTTATTTTTATTAGTGACACATCATTTAGTTTGCTAGTTTAATCTGCCTAGCATTACTTTTTAGTTTTCTTAATGTTACTTTTCAAATTTCCAACAAAAAAAATTACTTTTCAAGTTTACATTTGGGTGTCAACTTCTAGATCCCACGTGGGTTGAAAGGCATGGCTCATGCTTGCCCTAACATCGAATTTTCTACTCACTTTGTCAAGAAAAACGATCCGCATTTTCTACAACATGTGCGTTACAAAGACATACGAAAGAAATTTGAAAATGACTATTTAAAAAGAGTCAATTGAAAATTCCTTTTATATACTTTTGAAAAAGATTAATGGAAAGAGATCATCTTCGGATCCATTTCTTATAATCCATCAAGTTCGGGAATCCGGATTGTTGAAATTTGATTCAACGACTAAAGTTAATATAACTTTTAAATTGGGCCCCTGTTTGTAGCCGTAAAATCAAATTTCAACAGCCTGAATTTTTGAATTTGGTGGATTATGAAGAAAGAATCAGGAGAATCGCTTTCCAAGATTAATTGGACAAAGCGTCAATCACAAATACTTTTTACACACTTGTTACACTCATGGCGACCATGAGGGTATTTTTGTCTTCAAAGAGTTTCACGCAAGCAGCTCCCCATGACCCTTCAGTCAACTTGCATATTATACATAAGAAGGGATGGCAATAGCTCCAAAGCTTCAATATTCAATCTTCATACAAGGGAGAAATGGGCACAGGGGAAGCTGAGCCAATCACAGTCTGCCACGTGGTGGCTTTGCCCACTCCTGGAAGAGGCCACATCAACCCCATGATGAACCTCTGCAAGCTACTATCTTCAAAAAACCCTCAACTGCTCATCACCTTCGTCGTCACCGAAGAGTGGCACGGGCTGATCGAGTCCGACCCAAAACCCGACAACATCCGATTAGCCACCATACCTAACGTCCTACCCTCAGAGCACGGTCGCGCGAACCACTTTGCCGCGTTTGCGGAAGCTGTGTGGACCAAGCTGGAAGCTCCGGTTGAGCAGCTTATGGATGGGCTCGAGCAGCCGGTGACCGCCATAGTTGCTGATACCTTCCTTGTTTGGGCTTTGAGGATCGGGATTAGGAGGAATATTCCGGTGGCTTCGCTTTGGACCCAGTCGCCGACGATGTTCTCATTGTTGCATCACTTTGAGCTGTTCAAAGAAAATGGCCACTCCCCTCTCGATGTCTCAGGTGCGTGAACAATTACCACGATCATTAGTGGAGTATGTTCTAAAGTTACTTTATAGTGTCTTATAATTCAATATTTAATCAGATTTTCTTAATAAAAGATATAATAACTAAGACTTTCTTAATAAAAGATATAATAACTAAGACTGATTACAAAATCTAGAATATAAATAACTGAAAATCTGACTTAACCCTTCAAATTCAAATTTTTTCATATAAAACCCAACATAATTTTTTTACACAAAAAAAAAAAAAAATTCCAGTGACTAGGATCCACCTAAGTGAATTCATTAATTACATATTACTTTACACATTTTACATTTTTAGATGCCTAAAATACCCCTATTGCATATTTGATGTGCACAATTAATTCTATGCAGATTGTAAGGAGAGAGTTAATAATTTTGCAAAAAGAAAAATAAGACATTAATGTTAAAAAATTCATTGCATATTAATATCAAATATTGAATTGTTGGCTTAATTCTATGTATCTGGCATTATGAGTTCATATATATATATTTTTACAAAAAAAAAAAAAAAACCTAATATATGTAATAATACATAAAAAAAAAAAAGTAATTTACCTACCATATACAAAAATGTTATTTGATTCAAAATGTGTATATATATATATGTGTGTGTGTGTGTGTGTTTATATAATTAGACCATATTAATTTACCTACCTACTATTGGAAATGTTCATTTCCAATTATGCAAGATATTGTATACCAACAACAAAATATTGCATAAACTTAGGAATTGGATCATGCTTTTGATTTTATCTTTTACCTACAAACAATCATATACATATTACTTTATATATTTTTACCAAAAAACGTCCCTAATAGGCTAATATATGTAATAATACATGAAAAATAATTTACCTACCATGTATACAAAAATGTTATTTGATTCAAAATATATAATCTAGGTTTTCTCAAAATATATATATATATAATCTAGGTGTAGTATATATATATTTTTATATAATTGGAACAAATTAATTTACCTACCTACAAATTAATTTCCAATAATTTACCTACAAAAAATTATACCCCGTGTGTAATATAATATCTTTTTTTTTCACTAATACATGGAGAATAATTTACCCATAACAAGAAGAAATATAATTTGATGTATTATATTGAAAAATATTATGTCATACCTGTTGACTTTTGTATTTTAGGTAGGATCCCTAATTGATATGTAATCCCATGTAATCACTTGTAATTAGTTTTCTTTCCTTTTATGTTAGGGTTGTACACCTATAAGTTCCTCTTATTGAGAAGAATATATTATTATTCAAAGCATTCTCTTCTTGGCATCAGAGCCAGGTCGGAAAAAAAAAGAAAAAAATTACCCCATAGCTGTGATAGCACTGTTGCGGCTCAGCCGTGTGTGGTGCGTCGACCTCGATCAGCGAGCGACTGTTGTCGTTGCTACCCTCTCTGAATTAGAAACGAACAGCGAGCGACGCCGTCGTTGCTGATTCGAATTCATCGAATCGTTTGACTCTCTGTTGTGTGACACGACAGACCAATTGGCCTATTTGCTTCTGATTTGATCTGAAGCCGTGAAAAATTGAAGCTTCTTGGGCTTGGTTTGCTTGGAAATTTGGGCTTTATCAATCACCGAGTGACGTATTGATTGAAGTTGCTTGGGAATGGCAGTCTGGACTTGTGATTCTGCTAATACAGGTAACAATGGTAAGGCTTTAAAGGTTTCTACCTCTGTTACGAATAATACATGGATAATTGATTCTGGTGCTACTGAACATATGACTTGTGATTCTAGACAGGTAGAAACCCTAAAACCATCCACCAAAACTGTCGTCAGTGTCGCCAATGGTAATCCTGCCCCTGTTATCGGGGAAGGAACCGTCTCCCTTTCAGATACCCTTAGTCTTGATACCGTACTTGTTGTGCCTTCTCTTGACTATAATTTATTATCTGTTGCTCAAATAACTGTCGTCCTGCATTGCCTTGTGATTTTTTGGCCTTCTTTTTGTGTTTTTAAGGATATTCGGACTCGCAAGACGATTGGTTATGGTATTAGGAAAGGGAAGCTCTACTACTTGGAGCTGACATCAAACAGTTCTCGAATGTTGACTCAAGCTCTTGCAGTGGAAGGAAATCCGGGGGATAGGAATAAAGCTTCGGAGGTTTGGTTGTGGCATCGTCGACTTGGACATGCTTCTTTCGGCTATCTACGGAGGTTGTTTCCTAGCCTCTTTGGTAAGCATGATGTTTCTAGCTTTAAATGTGGTGTTTGTGAACTAGCTAAAAGTCATCGTGCTTCGTTTCCATCCAGTTTGAATAAAAGTTCTGTTCCATTTATGATAATTCGTTCTGATGTTTGGGGTCCATCTAAAACTGCTACATTTAGTGGTGCTCATTGGTTCGTTACTTTTATTGATGACTGCACACGTATGACTTGGGTTTGTTTGATGAAATCCAAAGGTGAAGTTACTTCTTTGTTTCAATAGTTTTACAAAATGGTACAAGTACAATATAAGTCACAAATACAGGTTCTCAGGAGTGATAATGGTGGCGAATATGTTAACTCTGAACTTCGTGCCTTTCTTGATCATTATGGGATTGTTCATCAAACTACATGTCCATATACTCCACAACAAAATGGGGTTGCCGAACGCAAGAACCGTCAGCTTCTGGAGGTTGTTCGTGCTTCCTTACTCGAGGCTCGTCTCCCGTTATCCTATTGGGGAGAAGCTTTCACCTCAGCTGCGTATCTTATTAATCGTGTTCCATCCCGATCGGTTGATTTTCAGACACCCCTTCAGGCACTTTCTTCACATGTTGATGCTCCTGTAGTCCCTAATCTTCCACCTCATGTGTTTGGTTGTGTGGCATTCGTTCATCTTCAGAAACAACAACGAAGTAAGCTTGAACCTCGAGCCTTACGATATGTGTTTGTGGGGTATGCATCAAGGCAGAAAGGATACCGTTGTTATCACCCACCGACGAATAAGTTGTTTGTCACTATGGATGTTGCGTTTCATGAGAATGATATGTACTTTGCCAATCCCGAGTTTTCACTTCAGGGGGAGAATCAGAAAAAAGTTCAAACTCTTGATTATACTATTTCAGATATAGATAGAGTGAATGATTTGGATTTAAGTGGTGATGTCTTGGAAATAAGTGGTGATCATTCACACGAAAATAATGATGTGAATGAATTGGAATTAAGTGGTAATGTCTTGGAGACAAGTGGTGATCATTCACATGGAAACAATGTTGAAAACCTTGAAAGGGACGAGTCGACATCGCCAGATAACTCACTGCCTGATAGCTCACTGCCAGTTTCCTCACCACCGGACAGCCCTGTGTCGCCAGCTACCTCACAGTCGATCTTGAGTCCCAATAACCATAATCAATCGTCTTCGATCCCGGATGCACCACCACCACGTCGTCTCCCTGATCGCGTCAACCGAGGTATTCCTAAACTTACTCATGAAGCCGACCCTAAATGCAAAACTAGGTATCCAGTGAGTAAGCCCAACCCTGAGTCTAATGTGTTATACTCGTTAAGTAATTATGTGTCTACCAGTCACCTGTCAGAATCAAATAAGTCGTTTGTGCATCAATTATCTACTGTATCTATTCCTAACAGTGTGCAGGAGGCTTTAACTGATCCACGTTGGCAAGTAGCAATGAATGAAGAGTTGAAGTCTTTGAAGAAGAATGCTACCTGGGAAATCACAGATTTGCCAGCAGGTAAGAAACCTGTGGGATGCAAATGGGTCTATACTGTGAAATATAAAGCAGATGGGACGGTGGATCGTTTCAAGGCAAGACTGGTAGCAAAAGGATACACTCAAAAATATGGAATCGACTACACATATACATTTTCACCTGTAGCCAAGATCAACACAGTTCGTGTTTTGTTGTCATTGGCTGCAAATCTTAATTGGCATTTACAACAGTTCGATGTGAAGAACGCCTTCTTGCATGGAGACTTGACAGAAGAGATTTATATGGATCTTCCACCGGGATGTAATGCTTCAGATAAATACAAAAGAAAAGTGTGCAGGTTGAAGAAATCCTTGTATGGCTTGAAGCAGTCTCCTCGAGCATGGTTCGGAAGATTCACAAAATCTATGAGAGCATTCGGTTACATACAAAGTAACTCTGATCATACTTTGTTCCTGAAAAGACAGAATGGGAAGCTTACTGCACTTATTGTGTATGTAGACGATATGGTGGTAACAGGTAATGATCCGGAAGAACGTGGGGCCTTGCAAAGATACCTGTCTACAGAATTTGAAATGAAGGACCTTGGATCCCTGAAATATTTTTTAGGGATTGAGGTGTCGAGAAACAGTTCTGGAATTTTCTTGTCTCAGAGGAAGTATATTATTGATTTGTTGCACGAAACTGGCATGTCAGCTTGTCAGCCAGTAGCTACACCATTAGAAGAAGGATTGAAGCTTAGTGTTTATCCTAATCAAGTACCAGTTGACAAAGGAAGATACCAAAGGTTAGTAGGCCGTTTGATGTATTTGGCACACACAAGACCGGACCTTGCTTATGCCTTGAGTGTAGTGAGTCAATACATGCATGATCCTGGAGAACAACATATGAATGCCGTGATGAGAATATTGCGATATTTGAAGGGAAGTCCGGGCAAAGGAATTTTGTTTAAGAGGAATAATCACTTTAGTGTTGAAGGTTATACTGATGCAGACTGGGCAGGTTCCATTGATGATAGATGCTCAACATCAGGTTACTTTACGTTTGTTGGGGGTAACTTGGTTACATGGAGAAATAAGAAACAGAATGTGGTTGCCCGTTCCAGTGCAGAAGCAGAATACAAAGGTATGGCTTTGGGGATTTGTGAAATTTTGTGGCTTAAGCTTCTGTTAAGCGATTTGGGTATACAACATGATCAGCCCATGAAATTATTTTGTGATAATAAAGTTGCTCGTGACATTGCACATAATCCGGTACAACATGATAGAACAAAGCATGTTGAAGTTGATCGGTTCTTCATCAAAGAAAAATTGGAAAGGAAAATAATTGAAGTACCGGCGATAAGAACAGAAGATCAGTTGGCAGATATCCTCACAAAAGCTGTTTCGAGTCACAAGTTTTCAAGTTTCTTACACAGGTTGGGCATGAGCGACATATATGCACCAACTTGAGGGAGAGTGTTGACTTTTGTATTTTAGGTAGGATCCCTAATTGATATGTAATCCCATGTAATCACTTGTAATTAGTTTTCTTTCCTTTTATGTTAGGGTTGTACCCCTATAAGTTCCTCTTATTGAGAAGAATATATTATTATTCAAAGCATTCTCTTCTATACCTATATTTATACAACAATAAAACGTGCCTAATATATGTAACAATACATGAAAAATAATTTACGCACAAGTTAGAGAAGTGTTATTTGATTCAAAATATATAATACAAATTTAGTATACTTTTTTTTAGTAATTGGAGCAAATTAATTTACTTCCCAATTAATGCAAAATATATATATCACAAAAAAGGTAAACTTTTGGTATCATATGGATACAATTAGTGCAATACAACATTATATATATTTTATTTCACTTTTTTCTACAACTTTTAATTTGGAATAAATTTAGGGATTTGAGAAAGTGGCATGAGTGTAAATAAATTGTATTAGTAGGTCAATAGTGTTCCGATATGGCTGCAGATTTTAAATTTGGGTTTTTATTGGACGTTTATATGTAGATGTATTTTTATCTAGGAATCATGAATTGTAAGGGCCAAAATTTAAAGCACTGTAAAAATTGCTCTTCTTATTTTGTGTTCATCAAGCATCTGGACTCTCATCTCATTCTTGTAACTATTTTCTGTATACGGGAATGCAACCTGGTACAACAAGTTGCCCATGAATAACAACAACGGTTGAATGAACTGATTTTTTTTGGGGGGGGGGGGGGGGGTTAATCCATATTGGACTATGTACATATCTTCAAGAATGAGAATCAAACAATGGGTGTTCTAGAAAAGAGTATGTATGATGTGCTATACATTGAATATATCATTGACGAATAATCTATGGCACAACGTGTATAGGAGATGCTTATCCATGCCTACGTAGACGAACGGTGTGTATGAGAGAAATAGAAACAGTCAGAGAGAAGTCCCTTGATAAATACCAAGGCTATAGTATTTTATAGAGACCTTGAGAGTAATTCCCATTAAATCAAGAGACTATCTATGAGGGAATCTAGGGTAAGATACCCAATTCTTCCAAGATTATGATTACATTGTCTAATCTATAGATATCCTAATTTTACACGAATTAGGGTTTTCTTTACTTGCCAGACAAGTAATATCTTCAATGGCCTTAGAGCTAATGGAGTCGTCCCACACTGCCATAGCATGTGGTGGTTTGACTTGGAATACCCATGTAGCTTCCATCTTACTTTGAGAGATTTTCGTTCAGTCTAACCATCCTGAGTGCCACGTGTCAAAAATGTAGAAAATAATGGTCCCACAAATACCCTAACTATGCTTCCAAAATGTGCTCCGCTTGAGTATGGATAGCACAATGGACCATGAGCGAATCCTTCCAAAATGACCTTTCTAGAATGTGAATTGAAATGACCTTTGAATTGCTTGTTGATCTGGAGCTAACCAAGTCCAGCTAGTCCTACTTGTTTGTCTCTAAAAAATTTGATATTCCTGAGTTCTGAACCATATTTTAGACCTCTAGTCAAACTTCTGAATTCTTAGTTGAAAAGCTGGATGTAGGGCAAAATGCGCCACTTACCTCTAGAATGACTTAGATGCCTTAGGAGATGCTTTTCTAAGTTTATTTCACTCAAGTCTTTAATCACGTTAGAGTAAAATACTTAAAACTTTTCTTCCTTTGCTTCTTTTTCGTGTAATATAACTTTAACTCGCCAATCTTTCCAGAGTAAACTATACTCGGAGTTACGCAACATAGTCAAACACGAATAAGTTTGTTGGTCAGGGCTTTTATTCGCCCTTGATAACACTGCAGCCGAAAAATATTAAACTTAATGTTTATAGAGATTTCTAACATTAATATTAATAGTATAGTAATTGAACCATGACACCAGTTCAGCTAAATTTATAATGAATTTTACCATGACCTTATCAATTTAATATGCCTTGGTCTTTAATTTGTCTCTACAATATGGTATAATACACATTAGATTCTTCTTTAGCCTCAGACACTATAATATATTTATTCATATACTTCTTAAGACACTTGTTGTCTAATAAGTGCACAACATAAAATTGGTAACCAGAAATAATTGCATAAAGCCTTTCTCTAATTTATAAAGAAGCTGATGCATTTGCGAGCTTTACACATTCTTATGAAAAATTTGTATTGGTTAATTTAGTAATTTTCAACTGTAACATAGCATGATATCATTTATAATATGTATGCTCTTTTAGGATCTACCCAAGGAGAATTTTTGTGTATTGGAAACACGGCCAGGTACACCAAACGTCATAATATCTGTTTGGAGACCTGAAAAAAAAATACGAACTTCTAATACATTTTATGTACCGGACCGTGTTCCTGGCACACTAAAAAGTCTCTCATAAATTTATAACGAGTATTCTTGGTGCAATTTTATGTTTTTGTTAAAGAAGAAGCAATTTTTCTTGCTTGATATACAATATAATAATGTTGTACAACGTAAAATTTTATATTCAATGTGATGTGAAAATTACAGAGCATGGAGATGAGATAATAGAATACATTCCTGGAGTCAGCGCCACATGCATTGCAGATCTACCCGCAAAGTTTTTTGTAGACGATCCAAAAGCCCTCCAGAAGCCCCTTGAAGCAGTTTCTCAGGTAGTAGAAGCACAGTATCTTTTGTTTAGTTCAGTCTATGAGCTTGATCCGCAAGCCTTTGAAGCCATCAAAGCCAAGTTTGCTTTCGCTATCTACCCTATTGGCCCAAGCATACCTCACTTTGAACTTTCAAAAACACTTACCACTAATCAAAACGACATCGATTATCTGCATTGGCTAGATTCTCAACCCAAAAAGTCTGTTTTGTACATCTCCATGGGAAGTTTCCTCTCAGTTTCGAAATCCCAAATGGATGAAATTGTTGCTGGGGTGAAAAGTAGTGGTGTTAGGGTTTTTTGGGTGGCTCGTGGAGATACTTGTGAGTTGAGAGATTGTGTTGGTGATTTGGGTTTGGTGGTGCCTTGGTGTGACCAATTGAGGGCTTTGTGTCACGATTCGATTGGCGGGTTTTGGTCACATTGTGGCTGGAATTCAACTTTGGAAGCTGTTTATGCTGGTCTTCCAATTCTTACTTTCCCTATACTTTGGGATCAAGTTCCTAACGGTAAGCAGATTGTGGAAGATTGGAGGATTGGATACCGGGTGAAGAAGAAGGCGGGGGTCGAACTTGTTGTGAGTAGCGAGGAAATTGCAGAACTTGTGAAGAAGTTTATGGATGTGGAAAGCGAGGAGGGGAAGGATTTGAGGGAAAGAGCTAAACAACTTCAAGAGATTTGTCGAGGTGCAATAGCTAATGGTGGCTCATCTGATAGAAACCTTGATGCTTTTCTTAAGGATATTTCACAAGGACATAATTAATTGCGTGCCATTATGCTGAGGAATGTGGTAGCTGCTACACATGCTTGCTTGCTGTTCAAGACAATTGTAATATACAAAATTATAACTGGAGGTATCAATATGAATGAGGAGTTTATTTTCTTTTTGCAGTTGGGTTGTGATATATGTAATAAGAAATATCTTGGGTGAATGTCTATCGATAGTTGAATTTTTTTGCTAACGCTATTATAAACTCAAGATATTCTATTCATGATATTCATATTTAGAATAAGTCCTTAGCTACTGCTATTAGAAACGCTTTCTTATTTGATTGTACTCAGAACAGATGTATTAAAGGTCTTACTCTTGAATGTTTTATTTCCTATAAAAAATGCATCGAAAAAACAATGAATTTGTACAAATACGTGTAACACAAACTAGATTTGTGCATGTCGTGGAAGTGAAATTAATCCACGAACAAATAAATTCTATTATTTGGTTAAAAATTGAAATCAAATTTTATCCCTTGTGGATTTTTCAATTAAATATAGTGATAGAATACCCTAAATATAACCACGTGAGCAAACTATTCCTTCATCAAAGTGCTTATTCTTCTTTCATGACTTTAATCCTTTTTAAATCCTCATTAGAAAAGTGCATGATAATCAGGGCCGGTCCAGAGATTTTTGAGGTCCGGGGCGATGCAAAAAAAAGTGGCCTAACTTCATATAAGAAAATTATTTATTTTCACACGTAAGACATTGATAAAATTATACTTAGAAAAGCACTTCAAACTCAATAATTTAGAAACACAAAAAGACTAATTTATTTTGTATTGAGAGAAGAAAACCAAACAACTTTGGGCTTATAAGTAGATAGATGATGAATTTTGTTTTCCATTTGAACTTTGAAAGTGTTTTTGTATAAATCATGAGGTGTTTTTTCTTATTTACTAACCTTGTCAATATGGGACTAAAAAAATAATGATGTTTTCGAGTCTTTAATTGATATGTATTAGTAATGAATGGGCATTAAATTAAATATTTTGATAACATGTCATATAATTTACAAATTTGCGCTAAAAATTTGGTCTACGTATTACTCATTGTTGAAGATTAGACTTGAATTGAAACGAATATTTAAAAATAACAACCCACATAGCTACTAGTTAGTAACTAAAAATAAATTAACAACCAAACAAAAAATAAATTAACAACCAAACAAAAATTTGTAAAAATTGAAAAAAATAAACATGCACATAGCGTTTCGAACTTAGGACCTCTTGTTAATTTTAAACAAAAAAAATCATTGCTTCTAATTAAACTTCTTGATCCTTTAATCAAATTTTATAAATTTATACTCTTATGAAAAGAAATTTGTAAAAATTAGAAAGTAAATAAGCACATGTGGTGTTTTGAACTCAAGACCACTCATTATTTTCAAATGACCAAACCACCTCTTCTACTTATATTTCTGTGTCATTGAACCAAGTTTTATAAATTTATACTCTTATGAAAACATATATAAATATATCACCCTAATAATTTTGGTGCCCCTAATATTTTTGGGCCCCGGATGGTTGACCTGCTTACACTGGGCCTGGGCCGACCTTGATGATAATTTGATGACATTTTTTAATTTGATAAGAAAATCTAGAACTTTAGTGTCGTAACTGTCTTATCCGCCACTATATTATATTAAACCGACACCACCTATTGACACTATAAGGCCCTTTTGTAGTAGTGATCATCTGGAGAATGAAGCTAGATGATCAACGAAATGGTTAACATCTTTACTTTAGAAACGTTGAGGAGCGCCTGTATAAATTGAACATACAATATACCCAAAATTTAACCACGTGAGCAAACTATTCCTTTCACATTGTACCACATGTATTTGATTTTTGTTATCCATGAAATAGTTTTCTACGCTGCTTATGTTTCTAGTAGTACTAATGGCCATAAAATTTCACTTTAGATAAAATGGCCAATACCCCAATCAATGGTGCCGCCCTAGTCCGTAAGGAGAGTCACAGGGTACAATACCTTTTAGTACTCATACAAAAAAGTGCTCATTCTTCATTCATGACTTTAATCCTTTTTTAATCTTCATAAAAAATGCATAGTAATTTGATGAAATATTTTAATATGATAAGATTAGAACTATTTGATGAAATATTTTAATATGATAAGAAGATAATTTTTCTTTTTCTTTTTAGTACAACGATATATTTTACACTAAGAGAATGGGGAGTTGGGCTAAGCCACATAATGGGCAACTTAATTTGGTATCAAATTTATCATCCACGAGATTCGAACCTAAGACATCTGACTTACAAGTAAAGAGGAATATCATCAGACCGTAGTACTGAGTAGCGATAAGAGTAGAACTTAAAGGCAATTGTTTTGAGAAGGAAGCAGGAAGACCGTCAAAAGAGTTTAAAAAAATTACTTTGGAGACATTGAGGAGCGCCGAACGTAAATTGGACATACAGTAACGAATTTTAAAAGATGCTAGGCACTAATCGGGCAGCGAGAAGCGGCCTAGCGCCTAGGTGGCTAGATGGGTCCTAGGTGGATTTATGTTAATTTAATATAAAATTTAAATTTATTATATAAATAATATATATGTCATGTTAGGGTTTTTAATATAAATGGTCTTAAAAAGAAAAGGAATAATAAAACAATACAAAAATATGTAAAAAATAAAAAATGATGATTGATTTGGATGAGAAAAGAAACAAAAGAATCTTGACCCAACAAAAAAAAGAAGAAATAAAAGAACATAAAATAGTATGGTGGGACCATAAATTCCTAATTCGTCCATTTAAATTGAAAAAAATGGTGGTTCCCACCAGTCATCTTCTTCCTCGTGACTCTGCAACACAGCTTTTCCAGATTCGAAATTTTTCCTGGTTTTGGTGTCTTCAGATATATGGCCGACTAGAGTCCGCCTGGCCCCATCCAACCCCACGCAGACCTGCATAGCTCTGCCTAGACCCGCCTAATCCCGCCCAACGTCTGTCTAATACTTTCTCCGATTTTGCAACCGATTAAGACTTAATCACGGCGGTTGGTCTCCGCCTAGCGCCTAGGCCGATTTTTAGAACAGGGAGTGACATGATCATTCTAATTAAAAACCATCAAAACCCTCTTCAAATAACTAGTGAAAAATGAGAGCAGAAACTCAAAAAAGAATAAACGATTTAGAATTTGGTTGAAGTTTTATTAAAAGAAAATGTTATTGATACACTTATGATTACCTCTCACGTATCTTTGTTAATCTTTTGTTATTGATTTTTTTTTTCAATTCATTCAATCTTCATTGATTTTTTTTTTTTCAATTCATTCAATCTCACGGTCATTAAGAGAAGTGTGTATGTAGTAAAATATAGTGTATGAATAACATTATCCTTATTAAAATATAGGTTCTACCTAATTTCCCCCAAAAAAAATTCGGTTAAAAGCATTTATAAAAGGTGGTGTCGTGGTGAGCACCACCTCAAGACAAATGGACGCCACCTCCGAAGTGTGCCATGTGGTGGCGATGCCGTATCCCGGCAGAGGCCACGTCAACCCCATGATCAACCTCTGCAAATTACTAGCCGCAAAGAAAAACGACATTCTAATCACCGTCGTCGTCACCGAAGAGTGGCTTGGATTCATAGGACCCGAACCGAAACCCGATAACATCCGCTTTAGCACCATCCCCAACGTCCTTCCGTCCGAGCTATTCCGCGGCGCTAACTATCCCGCTTTCTACGACGCCGTAATGACAAAGATGGGAGCTCCGGTTGAACGATTACTCGATCAAATTCAGCCTCCAGTGGCCACCATTATAGCCGACATCGAGCTTCTTTGGGCGGTTCCAGCCGGCCGCCGGAGAGATATTCCGGTGGCTTCTCTTTCGACTCCATCGGCATCGTTTTTTCATCTCCTCTTCCGGAATAGGGAGCTGAATCTGTTAGGTATGTTTGTTTTCTGTTTAGGTCGAATATGACTAGTTAAAATTACACTTTTGAGAGTGGACACAAAATGAATGATAAAATGCCTCAGAGACGAGAAACAACTTTGATGCTCAACTTTTTAAGCTAATTTCACACTTATATATGAAAATTTTTAATTTCATGACAATATGATCGCGTTTTAAGTTCATATTTTGTTCATATATGAGAAATTTAAATTCCAAGAACTTTCAAGCGACGAGAATGACACTACTTGTATAAGAAATTTTAGACTTGAACTGCATGACAATTTGACTTCTTTTTAAGTTAATTGGAACAATCGTCTTTGATTTTTGGTCTAATTAGAGCTTAGATTTCTGAACTCAAAATACGTGAGTATTTGTCTATGAATTTATAATTGGAGCTTTTGCTTTCTGAACTAAAAATCCATGAGTATTCGTACATGAATTTGTTATAATTTTGAGCAATTATACTTTTGGTTAACTCTATTAGAACTCTCATCTATGTTTTTTTCTCTTTAAATCCTTTGTTTTGGATGAAAGTTCTAATAGAGTTAGTAAAAAAGGAGCATCGCTCCGCATTATAACAAGTTCAGAGACCAATACTCACGAATTTTTAGTTCAAGATCAATACTCACTTTATTGCATGATAAATTAGAATATATAACAATATAGGTGTATGTTAAGTGAAAGAGTAATGCTAGGTAGATTAACTTTTTAGACCAAATTTGTAAATCATGTATCACTAAGTGAAAATATGCACGTTAATAAACATTTAATAATCCAATCATCAACAACCACGTCATATAATTTATAAAATTTAGAGTAAATTGTACAAATGGTCCCTCAACTTTAATCAAATTGGAGCAATGGTCCCTCAACTAAAAATCCATTACCTTTGGTCCCTCAACTTATCAAAACGTGCAGCTATGGTCAATCAACTAAAAATCCATTACCATTGGTCCCTGAACTTTAATTCAAGTGGAGAAATGGTCCTTTAACTTTAATCCAATTGTAGCAATTGTCCTTCCAATATAACTCGTTTTGACAAATTTTTTGACATAGTTGACGAAAAGAACCATAATTATACACTTTGATGAGTTAAGGGACCCTAATTATATAAATGGTCATTCCAAAGTAGCTTATTTTGACAAAATTTTGACAAAATTGATGAAAAGGACTATAGCTACACATTTTGATAAGTTGAGGGACCAATGGTAATGAATTTTTAGTTGAGGGATCATTGCTCCAATTTGATTAAAGTTGAGGGACCATTTGTACAATTTACTCTAAAATTTAATCTAAATAGTTGGTGTCCCTACCATTTTCCTGAGTGAAATCCTATCTTATTGTCGTATAGGTTAACATATAGGTTATATTATACATGAGTGCTTAATGGAGTCTTAAAAAATTGCCAAGTTTCTCTTCTTAAAGCCATAAGCCATAAGCCATAAGCTCATTCTCTTTATCAAACTATCAAAGTAGAACATCTAATGGATCACTTCAACGTTGACTCAACTACCGTCGGCCATGTGGCGGCGATGCCGTTCCCCGGCCGAGGCCACATCAACCCCATGATGAACCTCTGCAAGTTACTAGCTTCCAAAAACCCTCAACTCCTTGTCACCTTCATCATCACCGAAGAGTGGCTGAGCTTCATCGGCTCCGACCCAAAACCCGACAACATCCGATTCTCCACCATCCCAAACGTCATCCCCGCCGAGCGGCTAAAAGCCGCCGACTTCCCTGGCTTCTACGAAGCTGTCATGACCAAGATGGAAGCTCCCTTCGAGCTCCTCCTCAGCCAGCTCGACCCGCCGGCCACAGCCGTCATAGCTGATATAGAGGTCCGGTGGGGAGTCGGGGTTGGGATTCGGAGGAATATTCCGGTGGCCTTGCTGTGGACTATGCCAGCCACCTTCTTGTCAATGCTGCACCGTTTCAATATTTTCTCACAAAACAAGGACATCCCACTTGAATGTTTTGGTAAGTAAATATTTTGCATATATATTTATATAACACAAATTGAAATTAATATGGAAATTGGGTTTTCTGTTTATATGTGATAGATTCTGGAGACCAAATTCCAGGGATTTCTTCATCTGATTTAGCAGACCTTGGAGAAGTGTTTCGAAGAACCGACCCGAAAGTCATGAAGCTTGCTGTGGAATGCATTTCATGGGTTCCAAAAGCTCAGTGTCTTCTGTTCACTTCATTTCATGAGCTCGAACCTGAAACCTTCCACTCTTTACAGGCGGAATTCCCATTCCCTGTGTACCCCATTGGTCCTGCCATACCTTACTTGGAGCTTGGAAAGAATTCCTCTGTGTCAGTTGGTGACAATGGCATTGACTATATGAAATGGCTTGATTCCCAACCAATAGCCTCTGTCTTGTACATCTCATTGGGGAGTTTTCTTTCGGTTTCAAACATGCAGATGGATGAAATCGCAGCCGGGCTGAAGCGTAGCGGGGTTCGGTTCTTGTGGGTTGCGCGGGGAGAGGCGGCTCGATTGAGTGAGAGCTACAGTGGTAGTGATGGTACGGGGTTGGTGGTGCCATGGTGTGAGCAACTTAAAGTGTTGTGCCATTCTTCTGTGGGTGGTTTTTGGTCACATTGTGGATGGAATTCGACTTTAGAAGCTGTTTTCGCCGGTGTCCCAATGCTTACTTTTCCTCTTTTTCTCGATCAAATTCCAAACAGCCGGCAAATAGTTGAAGGGTGGAAGATTGGCAGTAGGGTTAAATCAGAGGTACATGATGAAAAGTTGATGACAAGAGAAGAGGTTGCTGAGCTTGTGAAGAGATTTATGGATCCTGAAAGCAGTGATGGGATTGAAATGAGGAGAAGAGCGAAAGAGCTCGGAGATTTGTGTCACCGAGCGATTGCAAAAGGAGGTTCATCTGATACAAATCTTGATGATTTTATCAGGGATATTGGCAAAGCTACCTGCAATCTTCAAACGGAGACACAAGTTCCTTATCCATGATATATTTAACACGGCTGTGCGTGGTATATATCTACTTGGGCTTGGAGGTTCAGTATGCAAATTAGCCTTGTATCTTGTATGTAAAATAGTGTAGTATCTAAATAAGTTTCCTTCCAATGTGTGCTCTTAACTCCTTTTCTATCAAATAAAACTCAATTTTTTGTTGATGTTTCTTATGGAAGTGTTTAAAACTTGTAGTCACTTGTTCAGTGGCAGATTCATAATTCGTGGAGCACTTGGTGTTTCTATCGTCCTTTGTCGAGGTATGCTACGTAGATGTTGAGATCTACCAAGTGTTGTCGAGCGATGCATCTTGCCAATAGATATCGACGCGTCATGCAGAGTGGTATCGAGATATGACAAACATGCATTAATTAAATGGTTGACACAAAAAAATTTCATACTAGACATCTAAAGAGTCCATAGAAGACCTTCACTAGCATTTTTCCGACCTCAAGAGCGTCCGGGACCACTGGTTTCTATGTGGATCCACCCATGCACTTGTTTGCTTTAAGTGTTCATACCTGGCTCAGTATTTACTATGTGAACATGAATCACAGGTTTAATGGACAGTAAATTCAATTGAAATTTTCAAGATTTTAAAAGGGTTTTAAAAGTTTGGTAGTATAACATCTACACTATCTAACAAAGAAAAAATGAACTTGACATGCTATACATGATTGAACAAAGAAATTTGTTCACGTTCTAAGTGCTATTAGGAAGGATGGTGCACACATTCTTATTGGAGAGCTCATTCTTATTAAAGGGGAAAGATCTCCTTCCTCATTAATGCAACATCTTTCATAACATGAACGTTATAGTTGATATCGTTTATTCTCTTTATCATATTTTAAAAATTAATTTAGAAAAATACTTTAATTTAAAACTGATTTAACTATTCATACAAAACAAAGAAATTAACAATTCTTCGTGAAAAACTTATAATCGCCTTTGTTCCATCACAAGCTATTTGTTTCAGATTATACCCACATCAGTCGTCAAGCCAATAATGTTGCTCATCATCTAGTTCGTTATGCCCTTGGAGCTGTTAGTCCTTGTATTTGGTTAGATGCACCTCCCGGCTTTCTAGCCGATGCGATCTTGGAGGATGTTCATCAATTGTAATGGAGTGACCTTTGTGTTCTCCTTCTGTGCTAAAAGAGAAATTTTAAAAGGACTCTTTCCAAAAAGAGGCTTGTTATGAATTTTTTTGTCATTTTATAGTTTAAAGTCGATTTTCACTTTAACGTTGTGAAACAAAGTAAAAAATAGTTCTAAAAAATATTAAATGTTATAGAATCCATGAAAAGTCTTATTGTTGAAAAACTTCCCTAGCATTTCTTTTTGTACTAACATTGCGCAATACTATCGATTTCATTAAAAAAATAAAATAAAATAAAAAGAATATTTCTATCAAATCAAGCAAGCTTTCATAAAAAGAGAGAATTTTGATCAAATCAAGCAAGCCAAGCCAACGATGGAGTGTTGGAAACTTAATTTCAGATGTAATTGCCTTATTTCTGCTCTGTATATATCTATCTCTATATAACCACTTATAAGTTATATATAACTACAGAGTTAGGTCGTCGTCTTCTTAAACCCAGACATGAACTCCACCAAAGACCAGACAGGCCCTATCTGCCACGTGGTGGCCGTGCCGTATCCCGGTCGGGGCCACATCAACCCGATGATGAACCTCTGCAAGCTACTGACTTCACAAAAGACTGACATCCTCATCACCTTCGTCGTCACGGAGGAGTGGTTCGGTTTCATCGGATCCCAAGTCACCCCGGACAACATCCGACTCGCCACGATTCCCAACGTGGTTCCGTCGGAGCTGGTCCGCGCCGCCGACATGGACAGCTTTATCGAAGCCATCATGACCAAGATGGAGGCCCCATTCGAGCGGCTCATGGATCGCCTCGAGCCTCCGCCGAGCCTGATCGTGGCCGACACTTTCCTGCCTTGGGCGGTCCGTGTCGGGAACCGGAGGAGTATCCCGGCGGCGTCGTTTTGGCCGATGCCGGCGTCCTTTTTCTCCTTTTTCCAACATTTTCATCTTTTAGCAGAAAACGGGCACCTCCCGGTTGACTTGCTAGGTTAGTGTCTCTGTCACTTTTTTTATTTATTTATTTGATTTTTTAATTTTTATGAACGCGTGTTTGCGTTTAGATATATTTTTAAAATAATTAAAAATATTTTTGATGAAATTGTTTTTAGAACTAATATTTAGTAAAGATGTGAGGAAATTCTGAAAAAGCATTTAAAATATTTTTTAATTTCACATCAAACCTAACAATCTAATTTTGTCCACTACTAAGTTTTATCTGTGTGTTGTTAGAATGGTGAAACGATATTTTCAAGGAAGTTTTAAGATATAAATTAACAAGCTTATACATCTTAAAATGATCTTTTCACCTTTGCACATGATGTCCACATGGGTTAAATTTGAACCGGATCCCTTCTGGTTTCAAGGAATCTGAGCTCACTAATCAATAAACTCGAGTCATTGAAATTTGATTCAAATGCTACAAACAAAGAACATCTCTAAAATTATAATAATTGTAGCCGTTGTATCAAATTTCAATAATTTGTATTCATTGATTAATGAACTCAGATCCTTTTGGATCCGGAGGAGATCCAGTTCTGGTTAAATTCTCAATATTAGGATACAAAGTTCGATTTGGATTAGATCGAGCATGCTTAACCACAAAGTTCAGTTTGTACTAGGAATCTTTTTCACCGCATGGGTCACAATTTTGTGTCTTCCATTTTGTCTTTTAATTTTGCTCGCTTTTTAAGTTTTACCAGTGTGTGTCTCATGTGAAATGGTGAAACGGTCATTTCAATAGCTTCAACATCTTAAAATAACATGTTAACCCGTGCTAGCACGTGAGTTAACTTGCTCAAAATTAGGATGTAAAGTTCGATTTGGACTATATCGAGCATGCTTAAGTCTTAACAACAAAGTTCATGAGTTTGTAAGGAAGTTTTTCACCGCATGGGTCACAATTTTGTGCCCTCCATGTTGTTTTCTAATTTTTTTTGCTCTCCTGTGTGTTTATAGAGAGGGGAAATGAACGTGTGGACTACATCCCAGGTGTTTCTTCAACACGACTAGCAGACCTGCCTTTCATTAGTGGAATCTTCCCAAACATTCTCCACCACATCCTTGAAGATTTCTCATGGGTGCCTAAAGCACAATATCTCTTATTCCCCTCCATCTATGAGCTTGAACCCCAAGTCATCGACGTTTTAAGATCAATATTCTCACTGCCCATTTACACAATTGGTCCATTAATACCCTACATCAAATCTAATGATCACCCGAGTGCTGGAATCGACTATCTACAATGGCTAGATTCTCAACCTTGCAGCTCTGTTCTGTACATCTCCATGGGAAGTTTTCTTTCATTTTCAGGTGCCCAAATGGATGAGATTGCAGGCGGTTTGCGCTTGAGTAGGGTTCGGTTCATATGGGTGGCCCGTGGGGAAACGGACAGGTTAAAAGATGCTTGTGGCGACATGGGTTTGGTAGTGCCTTGGTGTGAACAATTGAGGGTTTTGTGCCATTCTAGTGTTGGTGGGTTTTTGACACATTGCGGTTGGAACTCAGTTAGGGAAGCTGTTTTTGCTGGTGTCCCGTTTCTGACCTTTCCGTTAGGTATGGATCAAGGCATGGTTAGTAAGATGATTGTGGAGGATTGGAAAGTTGGGTGGAGGTTGAGGAAGGCTGAGGACAAAAGGGACCATTTGGTGACAAGCGAGGAGATTGCTGGGCTGGCGCAGAAGTTTATGGATTTGGAGGACGATGAAGGGAGAGAAATGAGGAGAAGGGCCAGAGAACTTAAACAGATATGTCATGATGCTATTGAAGAAGGCGGATCATCTCAAACGAACATCAATGCCTTCGTTGGAGACATTTTTCAAGGCCATGCATAAGCATTGAGCACACTGAATCTTGTTGTTGCTAGTTCTCAAAAGACGGTGCAAAGCTTGTAGTGATTTGTCTTGTGCGTCGATGAAAATACAAAGTATCGGTGCAAGGGGTTGTACTTCAAGTGCATTCTCAACTATGTGGAATGTTTGCTCTAGCTTTGCCAACTGACTCCACTTAGTGAGATAAGACCTTGTTGTTGCTGTTTGTATCTGGTTTTGCACTTTCGGTTTTATTTAAGGGGCTGCTATCGGCACTCTAAAATACTCAATTGTGTTTCATCTGAGGGTGTTTCCAGTTTGGTTGGGACCCCAGTTTGTACCAAACCTGGGATCAATTGGGATCAAATTCATTTGTGGAGTAATAAAAATTGGAAACTTTCCACCTCCCATTTTCTTGAGAATTATGTTCTTATTATGTTTCATATGAGGGTGTTTCCTGTTTCACTTTGAACGGGTCTGGCACAACCAAACTGTATAAAAAGCAGTTAGGCATGGCCGCTGCAAGCTTTAAAATCCCTGGAGGACTTATTTTTAAGTTCTAGCTTCCATATATGGATACAATCAACAAGTAAGAAGGTTGCACACTGCAATTTGGTTGTATCACATCACCGGTGAGAGTGCCATCTTCTGAGTGTCGCTACCACAACTTCTAATGACAGTAGTGTTGAATTGAGCAAACGTGCAGCTAGAGAACATTTTTCTTAAGATAATAGTGAGTGTCAACTAATAGTTTTACGTATATGACAGTAACACATCCTCGTGTTGTCCGTCTAACATTTCGTTTTAAGATTTCGTGTTTATTGAGGAACTTTGCTATTAAAACAACAATTTTGCATTGTTAACAGATCAGGGAAATAAACGTGTGATGCTAACTATTCCAATGGCTAGACTCACAACCTTGTAGCTCAGTTTTTTATTCGGGAGGCAGGCCTTGAAGAAAACAATTTGAAGACCACTACCATGCTTTGGAAATAATAAAGGCTGTCTATTTTAATTACTTGGGAATTTGTTAAGTTCATCTAGATTATGGTGTCTCTTATGATGTAATACAAGCATTTGGGAGACTTGATTAATTACAAATATATTGTTTTGTGCAACTGAAGAGTATTTTCCTCCTTCTCAAATCAAGTGTTTGACTTGGTCATGTGAACGAATTCACGATTAGCGGTCGAGCGAGTTCTGTTGCCTTTGGTTGAGCGATTCCTAGGTTCTATCCCTCGTCTCTTCGAGACCCTTGCTTATTTTCCTGTATCCATTTTGTACCTTGCCATGGGAAGTTTCCTTTCAGTTTCTAGCATGCAGCCGGCTTGCGCAAGAGTGGCGTTCGGTTCATGGGGAAACCGAAAGGATAAAGGAGGTTTGTCGTGACATGGGATTGGTAGTGCCTTGCTGTGACCAATTGAGCGTTTTGTGCCATTCGAGTATTTGTGTGGGGAGGAGTGGTGTTTCTAGTCATTGTGGATGGAACTCGGTTACGGTCACCACATGGGGTTGGTAGTGCCTTGGTGTGATCAATTGAGGGTTTTGTGCCATTCGAGGGTTTTTTTTTGGGGGGGGGGGGGTGTTTTGAGTCATTGTGGATAGAACTCGGTTACGGAAGGTGTTTTTACTGGTGCTCCCTTTGTAACCTTAGCTATACTACTTGATCAAGGAATGAATAGTGTTTGTACCATACTTGACCAATCCCGAAACTACCGAGCACCGGCCAACGCTATACTGTCAAGGACCCAGAAGAGTTCCCCTCCGACCAGGAGGCCAATCACTACTCGACACGTGCACTGTTTGTACCATACTTGACCAATCCCGAAACTACCGAGCATCGGCCAACGCTATACTGTCAAGGACCCAGAAGAGTTCCCCTCCGACCAGGAGGCCAATCACTACTCGACACGTGTCAAGATTAGAAGCCAATCAGAGCGCAGCACGTGTCAACATCAAGAACCAATCATAACATGACACATGTCAATGTGACAAAGCTACAAGTTTTTCTATAAATAGGGGTCATTCCCCCACAATATTGCCTAATGCCATTTGTGTTAAATCATTCACAAGAACTCACTAAATTGAGAGCTTGATCCTTTGTACTTGTGTAAGCCCTTCACTACTAATAAGAACTCCTCTACTCCGTGGACGTAGCCAATCTGGGTGAACCACGTACATCCTGTGTTTGCTTCTCTGTCTCTATTCATTTACGTACTTATCCTCACTAGTGACCGAAACAACCAAGCGAAGGTCATAAAACCTGACACTTTCTGTATATCAACGCGTCAGACTTGTTGTGAGCTTCAAAAACTCCATTTTCTCTTGCTCAGATCAACATACTTTCTTCATCGAAGTTGTTCCTTAACTTGTGAACTACAACATATCCAAAATTGAGATCCCTCGGAGCTGTATAACTCAAGAAATGCAGGTATGATGAATGACTGGAGTTGTACTGCTCCGATGGATCACCAATTCGGATATGTTGTAGTTCACGAGCTAAGGAACAACTTTCATGAAGATGGTTTTGCGATTTGAGCCACAGAAAATGGTGTTATATTGATGAGCTACCACTCCCTCTACGTAGACACCCTCCTTGGTTTACCTAGCTCCAACACCCACATTTCCTTCAACAAGACTGCAGTAAATCAGATTGTGAGGAAAGATGGCAATCTTTCCAGCCAAAAAGGAAAGGCAAAGCAAAAGAAAATTAAACACATTGATGGCATATTATGAAAGAAGAAAAGGAAAAGTAGTAAATGATGATGAAGTGTGGGAACAACATCATGACAAATGATGTTGAGTCATGCTTTCCCCCCTCCTTGGATTCGGCTGAAAACATCCCCCTATTTGGATTCAGCTGAAAACATCCCACTCAGTCGACAAAAAAAAAAAAAAAAAAAAAAAACAAACAAACAAAAAGAAAAAGGGCCTAGGCCTCCACTTCTTTGGGCCTAACACATCTTCATAACAAAAAAAACAATATATGAAGAAAGAGCCCTGGGTTACCACTTCGAAAAGAAACAAGTGAAGTTTTCCTACTCATGACATTGACTACTAGCTAGACACCTCATTCGGCAACTCTCTTCGCCTGAAGACTTGGGGGACTCCCACCATATGCTACTGCACCTTGATACTCGGCAGTCTCACAACCACTCAGTGACTTGGATTTTTCAAGTCTCCAACCGAGAAGTTTTCCTCACTCGGGAAATTAAGGGAACACTACCTCAAACTACATGCTTCACTCACAAAGCTTCAACAATACAAGTTTCAACAAAAGCAAAAATTCAAAGAACTTTATGAAGAAGGCTTTGGTGTATTTAACACAATATGTTGAAATGAAGCAAAGCTTATTTATTAATATTTTCGATAAGCCACAAATATGTACATATACATGAGTCAAAATAAACAAACAAAAGGGAGCCTTCACAAAGGTTGCTTAGGGGAAGTCTCAGCAGTCGGTAGAGCCCCAGAAAGAGAAAGCACCGGAGGGTGGTTATCCGGAGCCTCAGTACTTGACAAAACCCCAGAAGGAGGAGGCATTGGAGGTTCATCATTTGAAGCTTCATTACCAGGTACAGCCCCAGAGGACGAAGGCAATAAATGCCTTTGGAACAAACCCACAAACCGCTGATGATCAAGTAAAACCTTACCATCAGATTCCTTCATCTGGTCAAGCTTCCTCTTCATGTTTGTAGCATAGTCATGGGCGAGCCGGTGCAACTGCTTATTCTCATGCTTGAGCCCTCTAATCTCCTGTTTGAGACTCATCACTTCAGCAGCCAATGATTCAACTTGGCGGGTTCTAGCAAATAGGCGTTGGGCCATATTAGACACAGAACCTGCACACTGAACACTAAGAGCCAGAGAGTCCTTAACAGCCAACTCATCAGACCGTTTGGAAAGTAGTCTGTTATCTTTGGGAGTGAGAAGGTTCCTGGCCACCACTGCAGCGGTCATATCATTCTTCATCACAGAATCCCCAACGGTAAGAGGACCAGTAGGGGATATGAAGGATGGGCGCCAGATGTTGTCTGGAGAAGGCGTGGCTGTCTCTTCTCCAAGGTTCAAGTCAAAACGACGGTCGGAGGGTCCAGACATTTTCAAATGTGTTGAAGAAGGAAGAGGTCAGACAAATCAAGATCTTAGAAGTGCAAGAAATGAGCTTCTACTGGTAGAGATTCAAGTGTGTTGTGGAACTTAATGCCAGCCTCTATAAAAATCTGCACTCGACGGAGCTTCAGAAATCGAAGAGGCGTTTGCTTTCTCAAAAGCTGGGCTGCTCAGAGACCACGAGGGCCGATCTCAGAAATCGAAGAAGCACCTGCTTTTTCAGCCTCGTCAGCACCTGTCACATGCACAATCAGCTTTGCGGAAATTACGGGCACTCTGTCGAAGATTTCTGGTGAAGTAGAAAGCACGTGAATCTTACTGTTCAATCACCGCTCTCCATATGCACCATCAACTCCTCGGGTACCACATATAACTTTGTCAAAGATCTCTGACAAAGTTTAGGCACGAGAATTTCGAAGTTCCAGCTACCCTACTATTACCCATAAGGGTAAAGGAACAGCACCACTGCTTGACAACTGGAAAGTCCCTATGTGTGTCGACCTCCGTGTTTTGCGGCAAGACAGGTTGGCAAGAACGTCCAACCTTTACTCACATTCGAGAAAAGACTCCCAACATAATTACTTTCTCAAAAACCGGAGTAGCACCGCTTTCCGAATCTCGAGAGTCAGATCCTCGACGGGATTGCTTGTTCGAAAACCGAAGAGGCACAACTCTCAGAACTTCGAGAGCCAGATTTCCTTAGATAAAGCTTGTCTGTAATCTTCACACGTAATATCAGCTTTCCAGATACCACATACCACTTTTTCAAAGTGCTCTGACAAAATTAAAACACGTGAAGCTGGCAGCTCCCACTACATTGCTGTGACCAAGAAGGGTAAAGGAATAGCATTACTACTTGTTATTGGGAAATCCCTATATACATTGACCTCCCTTCTCAACGGACAGGCAAACCTGCAAAAATGCTCAACCCTTTCTCGCATTCGAAAAGGCACCCTCAACATAACCTCTCGAAATACTCAGCTTTATTTCCCCCCGATAATACCTCAGCAAATAAGCCACACCAAGAACAAGAGTATCTCATATCATCAGGGTCGAAAGCAAGAGTATCCCATATCATGCTTTCTCCCTGTCTTTGTCTTTGTCCTTGTCCACACCTGCAGGACAAGGAGAAAGAGAGCAGTCAGTCGGAACCTGAAATCAAACCTCCAATTTGGAACTGACTGCCTGGAGCCTTTGCCTGGTTGCTTACTTAGCATTGCTCTCGAGTACTCATCCTCAACTGCTGTCAAGGTCACGAATTCCACCGGCAAATACCTCATGACAGTTGATCAGATATTGGCTCTTTACACTGAAGCTGCCAAGCGTGGATGAGTCACTATGAAGGAATGTTCTGAAGGACCATTTAAATGCAAAGGTTGCACACCACTTCTGCCATGCAAAAGATTGAAGCAGAAGGTTCAACGGTGAGCTGAAACAGATCACTACAGCACGACACATTTCCATACCACATTCATTATTCCGTCAACAGCAAAAGTATCCCATATCATCAAGGTCGAACGTACTCTAGATTTGATGGACTTGTTTTGACCCTCAAATTTTTGAGTCGGCCTTATACTCTGAAGGGCACCAGAAAACCCTCCAGCACAGTTCAAGAATAAGCCTGTGGAAAGTTACTTCTTCAAAAGCAAAAGTATCTCATATCATCTCTTATCCATTTGCTTCTCCTTATCCTGGCAGTTGAATGAGAGACAAGGAGAATGAGAACAATCAACCGGAAGCCGAAGTCAAACCTCTGATCCTGGGTTGCTTACTTGGAAGTTTGACTGCTTACCTTGTCTGTCACCTCTTTCGGCAGATCTCCTAGCTCGGCGACTTGGGGGACTCCTACTATAGGGTTTGTATCACACTTGACTAAGCCCGAAACTACAACTAAGCTTCAAGTGAAATTGATACATTACCTTGTGCGTCAACATCAGCTAAATACACCATTCCCGGATGGAGGAAAGGTACTTCCAGAGAAGGGCAGATGAAGATAAGACCACACTTCGGTACTTAGAAGTTTCGTGATTACTCAAGGGATTGGATCTTGCAAGTCCCCAACCGAGGAGTTTCCCTCACTCGGGAACTTAGGGGAGCACTGTTTGTACCATACTTGACCAATCCCGAAACTACCGAGCACCGGCCAACGCTATACTGTCAAGGACCCAGAAGAGTTCCCCTCCGACCAGGAGGCCAATCACTACTCGACACGTGCACTGTTTGTACCATACTTGACCAATCCCGAAACTACCGAGCACCGGCCAACGCTATACTGTCAAGGACCCAGAAGAGTTCCCCTCCGACCAGGAGGCCAATCACTACTCGACACGTGTCAAGATTAGAAGCCAATCAGAGCGCAGCACGTGTCAACATCAAGAACCAATCATAACATGACACATGTCAATGTGACAAAGCTACAAGTTTTTCTATAAATAGGGGTCATTCCCCCACAATATTGCCTAATGCCATTTGTGTTAAATCATTCACAAGAACTCACTAAATTGAGAGCTTGATCCTTTGTACTTGTGTAAGCCCTTCACTACTAATAAGAACTCCTCTACTCCGTGGACGTAGCCAATCTGGGTGAACCACGTACATCCTGTGTTTGCTTCTCTGTCTTTATTCATTTACGTACTTATCCTCACTAGTGACCGAAGCAACCAAGCGAAGGTCATAAAACCTGACACTTTCTGTTGTACCAAAGTCTTCGCTGATTTTGTGCATCAACAAATAGTAACCTCATTGTGGAGGATTGGAGGGTTGGATGGAGGGTGAGGAAGGTTGAGGATAAAATTGACCATTTGGTGACAAGAGAGGAGATTGCAGGGTTAGTGAAGAAGTTTATGGATTTGGAAGATGATGAAGGGAAGGAAATGAGGAGAGACAGAGAACTTACGCGGTTATGTCATGATGCCATTGCAGAAGGTGGATCATCTCATACCAACATGAAGGCCTTCATTAGACATTTCGCAGAGGGTGTGCGTGAGGATTGAGCATTTCTTGTTTTGTTTTGTTTTGTTTTGTTTTTTTTTAAGAACAAGGAAATAGCATTCCAGGGCACAGAGGCCAGAGAGGAAACAAGATAGTCAACAAAGAGGCAAACAACAGACAAGAAAAAGTAAGGAAGGTAGTGTAAAGAGTTACAAACAGAGACTCTTCCACTAGGCAAAAACGTCACCCCCTACACCACCACCTACAGCTAATGAGGACATGGAAGACCATCATTGTTTAAAACAAAAACCAGCGAAGATGGTGGCCTATCGACCCAAACAACATCACACAGCTCCGCAAAATCACGCGACGTAAGAGCATCAGCCGCCATATTGGCTGATCTTGGGACCCAAGACCAGCGACAGTTCTGGAAGTCTTCCCCCAAGAGCTTCATCCTTTCTAATGTAGGACTAGCCTCCCAACTGCCATTCTTCATAGAATTTGAGAGGCAAGAAATCGCCTCGGAAGAGTCAGATTCCAGGATTACCTTAGAAAAACCCAAAGCTGCACCCAGTTCACATCCGCGAAGCAAAGCCAAAGCTTCGGCAACAGCAGCACATGGGGCCCGAATGTGGTATCGAGCTGCCGCAATGAAATGAGCCTTAGTGTCTCGTAAAACCACTCCCACAAACCCCAAACACGACATCTTGAACCAGCTGGCATCAACATTTATTTTAGTGAAAGGGGGAGGAGGAGGAACCCAAAAAGTGGCTCGGCCTAGAGCCTGGCTGACACACTCCTAAACCCTAGAAACCACCGAATCGTTGGAAACAGCCAGGAAAGACCTCACCGCATTAGAGATGGCCAAAACAACATTTAATGGGTTGATTCGCACCTGGTTAAACACAAAAGCACACCTGGCTTTCCAAATATACCAACAAGTGTAAGCCACCATTGTTTGGATTCATAATAACTCAACAGAATTACCAATATTAGGATTAAAAATATCATGCAACCAACTTATCCATGAGTTAATAGCCAGCCTGTTTATCTTATAACCCAAAACCCCTCTAAACCAAACAGCTTGAACCCATGGGCAGACAAGGAATAAATGTTCAATACTTTCGTCATCGCCCAAGCAAATAGGACAGGTGGGGGAAGTGGTAGACCGCCTCTTGTACAGATTCGCTTTAGTTGCCAAGATATTGTGCATAGAGTTCCATAGAAAATGGCGGATCTTTGGTGGAACATCGACCTTCCATATACAATTCCACAGCTTCTCCGGGATAGATCGAACAAGAGGTAGGCGATGATCTCTCATGCTCAGAGACCTTGATTGCAACCATCTATACCCAGATTTTACCGTGTACCTACCATTTTTTGTTGCAGCCCAAATCAAACGATCTCGTCTACTAATATCCCCAATAGGCGTACCTTCAATTGCCTCTTGGTCAGCCACCGAAAGGAAAGGAAGTAGAAAAATGATATCCCAATCACGAGACTGAGGGAAAATAAGCGAGCTAACATGAAGGTTTCTAGTCACCATAGCCTCACCAAGCGGAGAAGAATGCTCCAAAGGAATTAAGGGTAACCAGCGATCAACCCAGACTCTCACATCCTGACCTCCTATAATTTGCCAGTGAGTTCCATTAATAAGAAGATCACGACCCATAAGAAGGTTACTCCAAGCCCAAGAGGCCCTACCCCTTTTTTTGGCATCCAAGAAAGAGCAATTGGGAAAGTAACGAGCCTTAATCACTTTAGCACACAGTGAGGATGGATCACAAAGAAAACGCCAACATTGTTTTGCTAGAAGCGCATCATTGAATTCCATGAAGTTTCGAAAGCCCAAACCCCCCAAATTCTTAGGGAGGCCCAAGACCTTCTTCGACACTCAGTGAATTTTATTGTCACCACTCATGTTTCCCCACCAAAAACTAGCAACCAAAGTGTCCAACTCCTCACATACCATAGCCGGAAATTTAAAGATATTCATTGGATATGCAGGTATAGCCTGAACAACCGCCTTAATTAGGACCTCTTTGCCCGCCTTCGAAAGGGTACTGTTTTTCCACCCTTGAAGTTTCTCTATAATTCTCCCCTTCACATAAGCGAGGCCCTGTTTCTTTGAGCGTCCCCATAAAGTCGGGACTCCCAAATAAGTACCCGGGTTGTCAACTACCGGCATGCCAAGAATAGATCCTAACTCCTCAGAAACTCTCACCGGAGTATTCGCCCCAAAGAAAACACTGAATTTTTGTAAGTTTACTTCCTGACCTGAGGCATCACAGAACGACCTAAGGAGATTGACAAGATTCCTGCAATTTTTCTCATTTGCTCTAAAAAAAATTAACATATCATCTGCAAAGAAAATATGGGAAAGAACTGGCCCAGTGACTCCCAATTTCACATCATCCAAAGACTTGTTTTCCACCGCAACTTGGATCAATCTGAATAAAACTTCTCCAATCAGAAGGAACAAATACGGTGATAGAGGGTCTCCCTGCCGTAGGCCTCTAGAATGAGCAAACTTGTTTCCGGAATGCCCATTGAGAATGACAGCAAACTTGACAGGAGACACACATCCCATGATAAGTTTCCTCCACTGTCTGCAGAAACCCAATTTTTCCATTGTTACCTTCAGAAAATCCCATTCGACTCTATCATAAGCTTTTTGCATGTCCACTTTAATACCCAACTCGAACTTATTTTTTGACTTGCGCCCTTTCAGAAAATGAAACACCTCATGTCCTATCCCAATATTATCCTGAATCTGTCTTCCTGCCACAAAAGCATTCTGAGAAGGAGAAATAATCTTCGGTAGAATGACTTTTAACCTGTTAGCCAGAACTTTGGATAACACCTTGTAAGAATAATTGCATAGGCTTATAGGACAAAAATGAGGCGCTGACTCTGGGTTTGGAATCTTTGGGATCAACACAATATGGGTGTTAGTTATCTCCGTCGGGCTGACCACATCTTGCATTAAAGACCTCACTAGATTGTTTACATCTTCCACAATAATCTCCCAGAAAGACCGGTAAAAAATCCCCTGAAAACCATCCGGACCTGGAGCTTTGAGACCCCCCATTTGAAAAGTAGCCTCATTTATTTCCTCCAAGGAAACCGACTCCATGAGAGCCATATTCATCTCATCTGTAACTCCAGTATTTATGCCTTACAACAAGTTTCCCTAGTCCCGAGGTCCCCCCGATTTGAAAACATTTAGAAAATGATTATCCACCAGCTTCCGGATTTGGGTGGGATTCTCCACCCAACTGTCTTCACCATCTTTTAACTTTAGTACCATATTTCGTCTGCGTCTCTGTAGAGTGGATTGATGGAAAAACTTAGTGTTCGCATCTCCTTCCCATAACCATTTCACCCTAGACCTTTGGTGCCAGAAACTTTCCTCTTGAGCCCACAGAGTATCAATAAGTCTGGACTTCTTTTTTATCGCGGATACATTTGTGCTCCAATTCATTTAAAGTTCCCCCAACTGTCCGAGTAACTCCTCAATCTGTAATCTCTTTTTTTTTTTTAAAATTTGTTTCTGCTCCATTTGATCAAGAGAGATCGACAGTCATAGATTTTCTTCACCCATCTCCTTTGGACATCCCCACAGTTCGGCCGGGCCCAACAATTTTCCACCAACTTCCTGCAATCATCTTCCTTCGCCCAAAAAGCTTCAAACCTGAAGAGTTTTCTTCCCTTCTTTCCATCCAACTCCGTTTTGATAATAACCGAACAATGGTCAGACCCCAGAACCGTCCCGTGAATAGCAGTGGAATTTGGCCAAAGATCCTGCCATTTCTTGTTTATCAGACCTCGGTCTAGACGTTCCTCCACTAGTTCGCCATTCCTCATTCCTCGCCATGAGCTCCGCCCGATTTTTCATGATCCCAAATAAATTCATTGAAATCCCCCCACAAAGCCAGGGCATATCAGAAGAGGTAAAGTGATCCTTCATCCATCCCCAGAATTCCGCTTTTTCGGCTCTATAAGCTGTTCTGTAAATCCCAGTGACACGAACCCATTGCTGTATCTCACAAGACTTCACATGAGCATCAATTACATGTTTAGAGGAGAAGAGAATGTTCACCTCTATTGAATCCTCCCACCATAAACTTAGGCCGCCTACCCTTCCCATGGGAGCAACTTTAAACCCATTCGTGAACCCCATCATTCTACGTACTCCATTAATTCTATGATCTTTCATCTTTGTTTCAGAAAGAAAGATCATATAGGGTCTTGCATGTCTTATCTGCCCATGAAGGGCCCGAACTACTGTGTCCGACCCCAGACCACGGCAGTTCCAAAATAGAAAGATCATGGGGACTTTGCGGTTGTTGAGGGCTAGCCGCCACCATCCCAGGCCAGAAGACCCGCATCTTTTACAGAGAAAGCACTATCAGAACCCCTGCCTTTCTTTTGAGGAGATTGTGATATTTCCATCACTGGAGGTTCCCTTTTCCTTTTTCTGTCTATTTCTAACCGAAGGAGAAGAGTCTGGGAAAGTCAATGATCCACCCTCTCCCTGATCATTTACTTTACCCCTATCAGCCACTTGTTGCAATGTAGTCGTCTCCTCATTGATCTCATGTATAACAACCGATTGCATACCGGCCCCCGGCTGCTACACATTCAAGTTTTTAAAAAAAGTATAGCAACTAGACCTAGTGCCCCATAACGATTGTCTTACACCCTGTGGAATAAGCCAATGTAGCTGATTATTTGTCCCCACCAAACCTTCGATGTGCCTCTGGTCACGAGACCTCATTTGCCACTTTTTCCTCCCATTTGGTTGGATATCACTTCCTTCTCCCTGAACTTGCACCTTATCCCTATCCTTTACACTATCCGCAGAAAACTCTGTGGAATGATCCAGCCTAGTAGTCCCCAAAGAAGTTAAATATGTAGCAGGCAATCTGACCGCTCCAGCTTTCCTTCGATCACCCGTTCCTGTCATCATGACTTTTGATACCTCCGTCACATCCCTAACTGGAGGTTCCTTCATCCAAACTCCGAAACCTGCTGCCCCGGCTTTGGCTGCCTTAAAAGTGCAATCCATATTAACATGTCTTAGGCGTCCACATCTATAGCAGAAATCTTGTAATCTCTCATAGTAAAATTCTACCCACGTATCTCAATTATTCTATCTTCTTAACCAGCATCCAGTAACTAGTGGTTTGGTCGAGTCAATCAAAAGTCTAACCTTAAAAAACCTGCGAGTTTTTACTAGATCTTCCATAGCCATACATGTCCCCACCTCTGTAGTCAACCGTTTGACATTCTCTAAAGAGGTGATGCAAAGAGGGACTCCTCGTATATGGACCCAAAACAGGACTTTCTCCACTTCAACTTCCTCCAAAGCAAGCACTGCGGGCCAAATATTGACCAAGAAGTTTTTTTTCATAACCCTCCAAGGCACCTGATCAAGAATCTTTACTGCCACACTTTCATCTGGGACCGTGATGATAAAGATGTTGTCTTTTACCCATTTGATCTCTATTTCACCATAACTCTTCCAAGGCGCACGTAGAATGTTCCTCACTCCCCATCTGTAGGTTTGTTCGCTAGCACCTAACCCACAAGTTTAACACCTTGCTCCATAGCTAACAAGTCCATTGCTTTCTCCAAATGAACCATAAGCTCATCCACTCCCTGCTGCGCCATATCCGAATTGAGCTGCAAAGTTTGACTCGTTTGCACTGCAGAGTACTTCAAGTGCAACAAATGGGCTTTTTCCAGTCGAACAACAGAGTAAATAGTATTCTTTTCCACCCCACAATCAGTTTCTTTTGTTTGTTGTAAATATAAGATAATGGCAATTAATATTGGTGGTTGGAGTAACCTGTATCCGGTGGAAATTGAAGACCTAAAGCCTTTAATAGTTATGGGTTTCGTCTCATTACAGTCAGGCATAATCATCTGTGTCAGACTCCCCTTCCGACTCATTTTTTCGGAGATTAGGGAACTCAGCTTCCCCATTAAGACAAGGACCACATGGGCCAAACCCTTCCCCCAATTCTGACAAAAACTAATTAGGGCTTGAAAGGGGCGAAAATGATCCAAAATAATACTAAAGAAACAAAGCGGAAATACAATCCCCAACCACCCTTATTACTAAATCACCATCCGAAAACACAACAATTAATGGAAGAAAACCAGAACAGCGATTGTTATCTTTGTTGGTCATGGTCGACTTTTTTCTCCCTGGTTCTGAGTATTTTAACCCTTGTCCCACCTGGTCAGCATTTCTTGTTTTGTTGTTTGCCTTTGTTTTGTTCTTTTTTTTCTATCAAATAAAACTCAACCTTTTGTTGATGTTTGTGATGAAAGTGTTTAAAACTTCTAGGCACATGTTAGTTGACTGATTCAAAATTCTAACTTCAAGGGGTCTTAGTTTAAAGATCTTCCTTTTTCTAACAAATTGAAATTAATATGGAAATTGAGTTTTCTGTTTCTATGTGATAGATTCTAGAGACCAAATTACAGGGATTTTTTCATCTAATTTAGCAGACCTTGGAGAAGTGTTTCGAAGAATCGACCCTAAAGTCATAAAGCTTGCTCTGGAATGCATTTCATGGGTTCCAAAAGCTCAGTGTTTTCTGTTCACTACAATTTATGAGCTCGAACCTGAAACCTTCCACTCTTTCTATTTGGGTTAAAACTTGAACTTTGGGCTCAAAAGGGAATTGGCCCAAAAGAAGGACTAGGAGGAAAGGAGCCCGAAGCTCAGCCAAAGCCCAGAAGGCAGAAAAGGCCTTTTCCCGACTATGTGCAGATCATTTGAACCACTTATTCACCTAATTAGAGACCAAGTGGTGTAGACCAGCCAACTAATCTGCCTAAAATCACTTTACAGTGGCAGTACAAGTAAAAAACTGATGAGTCATTGCCCTTCAAGCTGCATTCGGGCAAGATTAATGCTACAGAAGGCCAAGTCAAACTGTCTATAAAGGAAGAAAGAGAAATCAGAGATGAGGACACTCAAACAAACAAACAAATACAACCACAAACTTTGCTCAAGCCAGATTTGCCTTCAACGAAGCCGTAGTCAGCCCAAGCCTTCATCCCTTTCGGGATCAACCCTCACCAAAAGCCTTTGTAAAAGCTCTGCTACCTTGTCTAAATCTTACTGTAGTATCGATTTCTTTCTGTAAACTCATCCCCCTATCCTTTTCTCTAAGCTCTTAAACCCCTTTATCAGTCATAAAGATAGGAAGTTGCAAGACGACAGGCCTTGCCCGACCCTCTTTGTTTTTGTTTTTTCATTCATAAGTCTAGTAATATGTTGTATACTTCCATTGGTATCCAAGTTATTTCTAGCAAGTTAATGCTTAAAAGACTCCTCAGTTCTTGAATTCGATTGGAATCTGTATTCACAGTTTAAATCAGATCTAAGTTATAAACCCTCGGACATGTAAGATTGATCATTCAAAAGTCCTTGGTCTCAAGGCATAAAAAAGAACCTTATGTGGATTTAACCCATCCACGACAGTCTTTGATAAGAAGAAGTCCGAAGTTACTTGGGGCGCAAGTAATCGACCTATTTCCTAGTTTTATTTCTGTTATATTATGATTATCGTAGAACATTTGAGTATAGAAGTAATTTTGATGGGAAGCCTCAAGGCCTACACCTAAGGCCCTACAAAGGCACCTATTTGGATTCATTCTACTCTTCGGGCTCGGGTAATTAGAAGTATAATAGTCATAACACTTATGCAATCAATGAAACAAACATTATATGTTCGAGTACTGGGTTAGTTATTGATTGAGAGCCTCAAGGCCTACACCTAAGGCCCCACAAAGACACTTTTCATAAACTAAAACAGCTTCTCGGGTATATATACAATTAAAACTCAACATCTGTTTTACATCTGCCATGCTGAAGATGGCAATGGCACGCCTGAACACCTAAAAGTTAATCTTAATTGTGAGCCTAAAGGCCTACACCTAAGGCCCTATAAAGACACATTTCAAAGTTAACCATGTCCCTTTCTTTCAGCCTTGCCCGACAAGCCTTGCTCGACAAGTTTTGCCCGACAAGCCCGCCAGTGAGCAGAAGCCCGACAGAAAGTATCAACCTGCGCCAACCTCTCGGGGAGCTGTGTGCTCGTCCGCTAGGAAACATCCCCAACGAAAATTCTAGCCACAAACACTTTCCAGGAGAAATTCCCATTCCCTGTGTACCCAATTGGTCTTGCCATACCTTACTTGGAGCTTGGAAAAAATTCCTCTGTGTCAGTTGGTGACAATGGCATTGACTATATGAAATGGTTTGATTCCCAACCAATAGCCTCTATCTTGTACATCTCATTGGGGAGTTTTCTTTCTGTTTCAAACATGCAGATGTATGAAATCGCAGCCGGGCTGAAATGTAGCGGGGGTTCGGTTCTTGTGGGTTGTGCGGGGGGAGGTGGCTCGATTGAGTGAGAGCTGTAGTGGTAGCGATGGTATGGGGTTGGTGGTGCCATGGTGTAAGCAACTTAAAGTGTTGTGCCATTCTTCTGTGGGTGGGTTTTGGTCACATTGTGGATGGAATTCGACTTTAGAAGCTATTTTCGTCGGTGTCCCAATGCTTACTTCTCCTCTTTTTCTCGATCAAATTCCAAACAACTGGCAAATAGTTGAAGGATGGAAGATTGGCAAGAGGGTTAAATCAGAGGTACATGATGAAAAGTTGATGACAAGAGAAGAGGTTGCTGAGCTTGTGAAGAGATTTATGGATCCTGAAAGCAGTGATGGGACTGAAATGAGGAGAAGGGCGAAAAAGCTCGGAGATTTGTGATACCGAGTGATTGCAAAATGAGGTTCATCTGATACAAATCTTGATGATTTTATCAGGGATATTGGCAAAGCTACCTGCAATCTTCAAATGGAGACACGACTTCCTTATCCATGATCCATTTAACATGGCTGTGCGTGGTATATATCTACTTGGGCTTGGAGGTTCAGTATGCAAATTAGCCTTGTATCTGGTATGTAAAATAGTGTAGAATCTAAATAAGTTTCCTTCCAATGTGTGCTCTTAACTCCTTTTCTATCAAATAAAACTCTTGATGTTTCTTATGGAAGTGTTTAAAACTTGTAGTCACTTGTTCAGTGGCAGATTCATAATTCGTGGAGCACTTGGTGTTTCTATCGTCCTTTGTCGAGGCATGCTACGTAGATGTTGAGATCTACCAAGTGCTGTCGAGACCATATGTCGAGTGATGCATCTTACCGACAGATATTGACAAGTCATGCAGAGTGTATCGAGATATGACAAACATGCATTAATTAAAAGGAAAACTAATGAAAATGACTTGAAAACTTTGAGTTTTAATTATAAGAACAAAATAAAAAATAAAGTGAATAGTACAAGGATTGACTTTTTAGTGTAAAAATATGGTTTTTCGTTAAAATGAACGGTACTATGAGTTTTTCGTTAAAGTTCCCTTAATTAAATGGTTGCCACAAAAAAAAAAAAATTCATACTAGACATCTAGAGAGTCCATAGAAGACCTTCACTAGCATTTTTCCGAACTCAAGAGCGTCCGAGACCACTGGTTTCTACGTGGATCTGCCCAAGCACTTGTGTTGCTTTAAGTGTTCATACCTGGCTCAGTATTTACCATGAGAACATGAATCACATGTTTAATAGACTGTATATTCAATTGAAATTTTAAAGATTTTAAAAGTGTTTTAAAAGTTTGGCAGTATAACATCTACACTATCTAACAAAGAAAAAAATGAACTTGACATGCTATACATAATTGAACAAAGAAATTTGTTCACGTTCTAAGTGCTATTAGGAAGGATAGTGCTATTTCTCATTCTTATTGGAGAGTTCATTCTTATTAAAGGGGGAAGATCTCCTTCCTCATTAATGCAACATCTTTCGTAATGAACGTCATAGTTGACATTGTTTATTCTCTTTATCTTATTTTAAAAATTAATTTAGAAAAGTACTTTAGTTTAAAAATGATTTAACTGTTCATACAAAACAAAAAAATTAACGATTCATCGTGAAAAACTTATAATCGCCTTTGTTCCATCACAAGCGATTTGCTTTAGATTATCTCGGCACTAAAGGATCCTTCCATTAATATGTCTCCCATTGGCCATATTTTTGAAGATTCCAGAGACCTACTGAGGAGGCTGAGGAGGATCGCTAAGGATTCTTATACCCACGTCAGTCGTCAAGCCAATAATGTTGCTCATCATCTAGCTCGTTATGCCCTTGGAGCTGTTAGTCCTTGTATTTGGTTAGATGCACCTCCCGGCTTTATAGCCGATGTGATCTTGGAGGATGTTCATCAATGGTAATGGACTGACCTTTGTGTTCTCCTTTTGTGGTAAAAGAGAAATGCTAAAAGGATTTTTTCAAAATAGAGACTCATTATCAATTTTTTGTCACTTCATAGTTTAACGTCAATTTCCGTACCAACATTATAAAACAATGTAAAAAATAAGGGGGTTTTAACGAAAAACCCATGGTACTGTTCACTTTAACGAAAAATCACATTTTTACACTAAAAAGTCAAATATGATACTATTCATTTTACTCTTTATTTTGTCTTTATCATTAAAACTCAAAGTTTTCAAACTCTTTTCTTTGGTTTTCTTAAAAAATAATTCTCAAAAATGTTAAGTGTCAAAGAATTTGTGAAAAACTTCACTTTTGAAAGACTTCCCTAGCATTTCTTTTTGTAACTTTGCTATCAATGCAATATTATCGTTTTCATTATAAAAAAATATTTCTATCAAATCAAGCAAGCTTTCATAAAAGAACTTGGAATGTCTGTTCTCTCCGTTTCATCATTTCATGTTTGTCTCGTGCCCTTTTATATTATATGGTTACGGTTAAGTTATATCAATATTTTTATTGATTTTTATAAAAAAATAAGAAGATAAAAAGTAATGAGAATATAAAATGTTGACGTGGCTTAATCATGACCACATAAATAAAAAAAGGACATGGAAATGATATGGGATGTGAGGACAGACAATCTAAGCCGATGTGAGGACAGACAATCTAAGTCCTTCATAAAAAGAGAGTATTTTGATCAAATCAAGCAAGCCAAGCCAACAATGGAAAGTTGGAAACTTAATTTCAGATGTAATTGCCTTCTTTCTCCTCTGTTTGTACCATACTTGACCAATCCCGAAACTACCGAGCACCGGCCAACGCTATACTGTCAAGGACCCAGAAGAGTTCCCCTCCGACCAGGAGGCCAATCACTACTCGACACGTGTCAAGATTAGAAGCCAATCAGAGCGCAGCACGTGTCAACATCAAGAACCAATCATAACATGACACATGTCAATGTGACAAAGCTACAAGTTTTTCTATAAATAGGGGTCATTCCCCCACAATATTGCCTAATGCCATTTTGTGTTAAATCATTCACAAGAACTCACTAAATTGAGAGCTTGATCCTTTGTACTTGTGTAAGCCCTTCACTACTAATAAGAACTCCTCTACTCCGTGGACGTAGCCAATCTGGGTGAACCACGTACATCCTGTGTTTGCTTCTCTGTCTCTATTCATTTACGTACTTATCCTCACTAGTGACCGAAGCAACCAAGCGAAGGTCACAAAACCTGACACTTTCTGTTGTACCAAAGTCTTCGCTGATTTTGTGCATCAACATTTGGCGCCGTCTGTGGGAAACGACACTTATTCCTACTCTCTTCAGCTGTGTCAAGCTGGTTTCTATCATTCGTACACTTTCTTTTGATCAGGCATCCCTCTCCAACATGGGAAGCGAAGGAAGCCACAGCACACAGAATGACACCCCCCTTGCACATAGTGCGAAACAACGAAAGAAAGAAGGAAAACGAGTTCTTCTTCAAGCTAAAGTCGATGAGTTGGAAGCTCAGAACAACAAGATATCAATGAGGAATGAGGTCCTCCAGGAGCAATATGAGAAGCTCTTCGAGACACTCCACGAAGCTAGGCAAGCTCAGACACGCGAGCTTGTTGCCCCCGTGGAAGTCAACCATCAACTGGGTGCCCTTCAACATGGAGGGTCACATGCATTCGACATAGATATCCCTGATAGGGAACAGATTACCCCTCGACTTGATAATCAACATGAGGCTTCTCTTAACCCAGTTGCTTCGACCCGAACCATGAGAAGTGGAGGGAGACACCTCTTTGCTGAAGGGGCAGAAGGATCGAAAGCCGTCTTTCGCGATTGTCGGGATTTCCTGAAGCAACGTCGAGAGAATTCCATCCATATAAGCTCAAAGATTAATGACCCAAGGATTTCTGAGAGACTCGGTCCCCTGCCACGGCCCAAGCCGGCCACCAATTTGGGGAAGGGGCAACAAGTCCTAGAGAGACATGAGGGTACAGGGGACTCAGAGGTGTTCCGACAGACATACCCTGGAAGCCAGTACAGCGAGTCCAGGGAAAAATCACATGCCCTTGATCAAACCTTCCTAATTCCAATAGGAGATGGAGATTTACGAAAGAAAGCTCCAGTGACACATAACTCCGCTCAGGACCCCCTTGTCCTACAACTTTTTGAGGAAGTAAACAAGTTGAAGGCTGAACGTCAGGCTGAAATACCTGACTGGAACCAACCCAGGCCTGGCCCTCTTACAAGGAGGATCCTCAACACCCCCCTTCAAGCAAAGACAAAGCAAAAGCTTGGCTTGCAACTTTATACTGGAAAAGAGGACCCGATTGAGCACCTTAACCTCTTTGAGTCCACCATGGCATACCGGATGCACACCGACGAAGAGCGATGTCTTCTCTTCCCCTCCACCCTCTCTAGTGGAGCTCTAAATTGGTATTGTCGTCTTACACCTGAGACGGTAGACTCATTTGAGGAATTGAGGAAACTATTTGTTTCCCAACACATTTTCCAAACCGATCGCTTGCACTCTGCAGATGACTTGTACACTATCCGCCAGAAGCCAGACGAGTCATTACGTATGTATGCTGGCCGCTTCAGCCATGAATACTCCCGGTGTGCCGAGGCAGACGACAAGACTGCCCTCAAAGCCTTCACGGCAGGCCTACGTGATTGTTTCTTTAAATACATGATCAATGCCAATACTTGGAAGACTTACTCTGAGGTGATGGCGCAGGCTTATAACCATGCCTCCGCCGAGGCAAAGACATATCAGGAGAAACCCCCTACAACCATCCTTTATCAACAAGTGGGAGGTGGAAGCCAGACTCACCTAAATGAGAAGACCTCGACTTTCCAAACAGCAGTGGCACCTCCCCATGCCTTGCATAATGCTTCACCGAATCAACAGACATATCAATTTCAAGGCAAGAGGAAGGATTTCCATCCTCACCACTCTCATTTCAGTAAAAAGAGTAAGGGACACTATCCCGATAACCAAGGGTATCGCCACAATAACGCTCGCCCCCAGGCAGTCAATGCAGTGGGTCAAACCCGCGTCAAGATACCCCCTACCCCAAGGTATGAGACATACACGCCCTTGAATACCACATGCGCGGCCATTTACCCCAGCATAGCTCACCTGATACCAAAGCCAAAGCCGAGGCACCCAGATTACACGCCCCCGAATAACGCGGGCATGTTTTGTTGCTACCATGAGCATAACGGCCATGATAGCGAGAAATGTATCATCCTCCGTGATCGTATTGAAGCTTTGGCACGAGAAGGAAAAATTGATCAATTCCTCCTTCACCCTCAAAGGGATAACCGTAACCAACGCCAGGTGAATGTCATATATTCCATAAGCGGCGGCACACCCATATCTGAATCTTCCAATAGGGCCATGAAAAACAGTGAACGAATTCTGAGGCCTGGTCACCAAGTGTTTCACGTGGAAGACATCAGGGGAGGGAAGTATCAAAAGCCTAACTGGGATCCGATATGTTTCTACCCTGAGGAAGAAAGAGGCATCATCTACCCTCATAACGACCCATTGATCGTGGAGGCTCACATAGCCAACTTTGATGTTCGACCAATCCTCGTAGACACAGGGGCTTCGGTCAATATCATGTTTGCCGAAGCTTTCAGGGCGCTCAGTGTAGCTGAACACTTGCTCGATCGCTCGATTTCTCCTTTGATAAGCTTCTCCGGTGATATCGTGCAACCCTTAGGGAGCATACATTTACCCTTTACTATTGGTACAGGCCCTTACACGGCTACCATTACCACTAACTTCCTAGTGGTTGACTGCCCAACGGCATACAATGTCATCTTTGGGCGCACAGGCATCAATGATCTCAAGGCTATGGTATCCACGCATATGCTGTTGATGAAATTTCCAACCCCCCATGGCAACGGCTACATCAGAGGAGATCAGCTTAGTGCACGATCATGTTACAACACTTCAGTTAAGCAACAACACTTGCCCGGACCCAAGGAAACCCTGTCTGTACATGACCAAGTCACAAAGACCAGCCTAGATGAAGCGAACTTGGATCTTCCTGATAGCAACAATCAACCCGATGATCCTCGAGATGACTCTTTCACCCAGCAAGCCCAACCTGCTGAAGAGTTGGAGAAGGTACCTATCTCAAGAGATTATCCAGATCGCATGGTGAAGATTGGCACCACATTGTCACCACCCCTTCGGTTAGCATTGATATCTTTTTTGAAAGAGAACACTGAAGTCTTCGCCTGGTCATACGAGGACATGCCAGGCATCTCTCCCGATGTCATCTGTCATCGTTTGAGTATTGACCCCAAGATCAAGCCGGTGAGACAGAAGCGAAGATCTTATGACGCTGAACGATACGAGGCAATGAAAGCAGAAGTTGAAAAACTCAAAGGCATAGGCTTTGTCCGCGAAGTCAATTACCCGACATGGGTAGCAAATGTGGTCCTTGTTAAGAAAAATCCAACCAAAGAAAGTCTTTTGCTTCAAAAGGTCTTGTGGAGAATGTGTGTTGACTACACCGACCTAAACAAAGGGTGTCCGAAAGATAGCTTCCCTCTTCCTCTTATTGACAGACTTATAGACTCTACGGCCGGGTGTAAACTCCTGAGCTTCATGGATGCTTACTCAGGATACAACCAAATCCTCATGAACCCTTCGGATCAAGAACACACAGCCTTCACTACCGACAGAGGACTATACTGCTATAAAGTCATGCCTTTCGGCCTAAAGAATGCAGGAGCGACTTATCAGAGACTAGTCAACTCAATGTTCGCCGAGCAGATTGGGAAGAGCATGGAAGTTTACGTTGATGATATGTTAGTCAAGAGCAAACATGCTGACCAACACATCACCAACCTATCTGAAACTTTCACTATTTTGAAGAGGTATCGAATGAGGTTAAACCCCAACAAATGTGCCTTCGGCGTAGGCTCTGGCAAATTCTTAGGTTTCATGATTAGCCAACGAGGCATTGAAGCTAATCCCGAGAAGATCAAAGCAATCCTCGACATGAAGGAACCGGTAACTTCAAAGGACATCCAGAGCCTTACTGGCAAGGTGGCAGCCTTAACCAGGTTCATTTCTAAGGCCACAGACAAATGTGCTCCCTTTTTTAAAGCACTTAAGGGAAGTAGGAAGTACATTACATGGACTGATGAATGTGCCGAGGCATTCAAAAACCTCAAGGAGTACATGAGTAAAGCCCCTCTACTCTCCAAGCCTGAGGTAGGAGACATTCTCATTATCTACCTATCGGTATCAGCTTCAGCCGTAAGTTCCGTTCTCATTCGAAAGGATGGGAATATTGAGCGACCTGTCTACTACGCTAGCAAAGCCTTACAAGATGCGGAGACACGGTACTCTAACATTGAGAAATTGGCTCTGGCATTGGTCATGTCTGCTCGAAAACTCCGCCCTTACTTCCAAGCGCACTCCATCATCGTGCTTACCAATTATCCTCTTCGACAGATACTCCAAAGTCCTGACACTTCAGGGCGAATGATCAAATGGGCAATAGCGTTGGGTGAGTTTGACATCTCCTACCAACCAAAGCCAGCTGAGAAGGGCCAAGCAGTGGCAGACTTCATTGCCGACTTCACATATCCGGTTGACATTGCTTCTACACCTGAAGCAGTGGCTTCATTACCCCCGGAAGCTCAGAAGATAGAACCAACAACCCCAGCATGGAGTCTGTATGTTGATGGCTCATCCAACCAACAGGGCTGTAGAGCGGGACTAGTCTTGACTACACCCGACAAAGTAGCAATGGAGTATGCTCTTCGTTTCAAATTCAAGGCATCAAATAATGAGGCCGAGTATGAAGCCCTTCTAGCAGGATTACGTTTGGCCAAACACCTCGGGGTTAAACAAATTGATATTTTCAGTGACTCCCAATTGGTGGTCAACCAGGTTACCAACAACTTTGATGCTAAGGACAGCTCCATGGCAGCATATCTTGCGCAAACACAACTTTTGCTCAAACACTTCCACTACCAGATCACCCAAGTTCCTCGAGCGGCAAACAGTCATGCAGACGCCCTGGCTCGCCTCGCCTCGGCTGTGGAAGACAAGATTGGAAGAAAAATTCATGTCGAACTGTTGGCAACACCAAGCACCATGGCTGCAGAAGTATGCAACTTACAACAGGGGGATAGTTGGATCACCCCGATCTATAATTTCCTTGCTCATGGCACCCTCCCAAATGATAAAGTCCAGGCTAAGCAAATTCGATACAAGTCTACCCGCTACCTGATCATCAATGATCAACTCTATAAGCGAGGTTTTAGCCTGCCATACTTAAGGTGTCTTACGCCTGCCGAGGCGGAAATCGTCCTTCGGGAAATACATGAGGGAGTCTGTGGAGATCATGCTGGATCTCGGTCCCTAGCACACAAGACTTTTCGCCAAGGATATTACTGGCCAACACTCCACCAGGATGCCATCAAAGTATCCCGCTCATGTGACAAATGTCAACGATATGCAACTATTCCTCATTCCCCTCCAGAGCCTCTTACTCCTATGATCAGCCCTTGGCCCTTCGCCCAGTGGGGACTTGATTTGATCGGCCCAATGCCGGCAGGGAAGGGCAAAGTCTGTTACGCAGTCGTTGCAGTGGACTACTTCACAAAGTGGGCCGAAGTAGAACCCTTGGCAACCATTACTGAGGCAAAGATAGAAGACTTCGTGTGGAAGAACATCCTTTGTAGATTCGGCATTCCCAATGCGATAGTCACTGACAATGGGCGACAGTTCGACAACAAGAAGTTCAGGTTGTTCTGCTCTAAGTTCAACATCAACTTATGCTTTGCCTCTCCAGCTCATCCCCAGTCTAATGGACAAGTTGAGGCCATCAACAAAATAATCAAGCGCACTTTGAAAACCAGCTTGGACAAAGCTAAAGGCTGTTGGCCAGAATTTGTACCCCAAGTTCTTTGGTCATATCGCACTTCATATCAGACTTCAACAGGAGAAACTCCATTCTCACTTGCCTTTGGCACAGAGGCGGTTGTCCCTGTTGAGCTCGAGCAAGCAACATTCCGAGTCCAGAACTACATTCAAAGTGAAAATGACAAACAACTCACCCTCAACTTGGATTTAGTCGAGGAACACAGAAACCAAGCTCACTTGAGGAATGTCGCCTACAAGCAGCGCATCTCCAACTATTATGACTCTAGGGTCAAGCCTCGCTCTTTCAAAATAGGAGACTGGGTCTTAAAGAAAAGATTACTCTGCGACAGAGTCCCGAGTGAAGGCACACTTAGTCCAAACTGGGATGGACCGTATGAAGTCATTGGCATCAGTCGCCCTGGCTCTTGCACACTTAGAAGCTCCGATGGCAAGACCCTTGGCCATCCATGGAACGCTGATCACTTGAAGTACTACTACAAATAGACTCACGATGTACAAGTGTTGAGCTATAGCCGTTCGGCATCCTATGTAATGAAGGCCATTTGGCAATGAATTCACTAAAGAGGTAATTTAGCCAACTTGGCCCTCACTCTTTTACATTCCTAGCAATGGAACACTCAAGTGTTGAAACCTCAAAGCAAATATATCCAACACGAAACAAAATCTAAGTATGTGTCGACAAGACTATACAAAGAAAGGAACAACCAAACAATGGCTTATATCCAAACAATAGATCTATTCATACACAGCCAAAAAACTTCACTTAAAACAGCTTCACCCAAAAAAAAAAAAAAGCTTCATCCAAAAAGTTTCACCCAGAAAGTTTCATCTACAAAGCTTCACCTACGTAGCTTCACCCAGAAAGCTTCACCATCAAAGCTTCACCTAGAAAGCTTCATCTACAAAGCTTCACCCAGAAAGCTTCATCTACAAAGCTTCACCATCAAAGCTTCACCCAGAAAGCTTCATCAGAAAGCTTCACCATCAAAGCTTCACCTAGAAAGCTTCATCTACAAAGCTTCACCCAGAAAGCTTCATCTACAAAGCTTCACCATCAAAGCTTCACCCAGAAAGCTTCATCTACAAAGCTTCACCATCAAAGCTTCACCTCGAAAGCTTCATCTACAAAGCTTCATCTACAAAGCTTCACCATCAAAGCTTCACCTAGAAAGCTTCATCTACAAAGCTTCACCTACAAAGCTTCACCTACAAAGCTTCAACACCAAAGCTTCACCTACAAAGCTTCAACACAAAACCTTGCTCCAAATAAACAAATTTTGTTCACAAAACCCAAGATGCCCTTGAACTTGTACAAAAACACTTGGGTAAACATAAACATTTTTTGTTTTACACCCACAAGGGCCCAAAATTTTCCTTCTTATTTATTCACTTATATATGTTCCCAAACATATTATAATAGATCCAACAACAAGCCAAAGTCCCAAGTTTCATAATGGACAAAAGTACAAGCAATTCATCAATAATGAAGGTGCTACAAAAATTGGAATCTGCCCCAAAATAGAAATCCAACCCAAGAGACTTTTTCTCTCTCTCCCTCTTCCGCCTCCTTTCATCTATCAAATTTCTGCAACCTCTGCTCTTCTCCAATGGAGCTGAATTTTGGACACCCTATAGTTCTTGAGCATATGAACAACTTTCAAGAAGGAACCATTTCTGTTTGAGCGACGGAAATTAAAGTGTTGAAGCTCCAAACATGACAGTCGGATTCTTGCAGATTTCGAAGCTGCTGTGATGTTTCGAAGATCTGGAAATATTTAACCATTAGTTCATTCTGAATTTTTGATATGTTATGAAAGAGACGATGAGGAACAACTTCAATGAAGAAAGCATGCTGATCTGAACAATAGAAAATAGAGTTTCAAAGCTCACAACAAATCTGACGGGTTGACAGAAAAATAATAACCAGTCATTCATCATACCTGAATTTCTTGAGTTATACAGCTCCGAGGGATCTCAAATTTGGATATGTTGTAGTTCACAAGCTGAGGAACAACTTCAATGAAGAAAGCATGCTGATCTGAGCAAGAGAAAATAGAGTTTCAAAGCTCACAACAAATCTGACGGGTTGACAGAAAAATAATAACCAGTCACTCATCATACCTGGATTTCTGGAGTTATACTGCTCCGAGGGACCTCAAATTTGGATATGTTGTAGTTCACAAGTTAAGGAACAACTTCGATGAAGAAAGTATGTTGATCTGAGCAAGAGAAAATGGAGTTTTGGAAGCTCACAACAAGTCTGACGCGTTGATATACAAATGACGAACAATCACTCATCATACCTGAATTTCTGGAGTTGTACTGCTCCGATGGATCTCCAATTCGGATATGTTGTAGTTCACGAGCTAAGGAACAACTTTCATGAAGATGGTTTTGCGATCTGAGCCACAGAAAATGATGTTATATTGAAGAAAAGCTAAAGGAAGACTAAAGCAAAGCAAAAGAGAAGCTAAAGGAAGACAAAATCATGGCACATGATAATGAGTCATACCCTACCCCTCATTCAGCTCCATTCGAATACACCCATGTAAATGACACAAGAAAAAGGGAGGGAGTAAAAAAAAAAAAAAAAAAAAAAAAAAAAAAAAAAAAAGTTCCTAGGCCTCCACTTCTTTGGGCCTAACACATCTTCATAACAAAAAACAATATATGAAGAAAGAGCCCTGGGTTACCACTTCGAAAAGAAACAAGTGAAGTTTTCCTACTCATGACATTGACTACTAGCTAGACACCTCATTCGGCAACTCTCTTCGCCTGAAGACTTGGGGGACTCCCACCATATGCTACTGCACCTTGATACTCGGCAGTCTCACAACCACTCAGTGACTTGGATTTTTCAAGTCTCCAACCGAGAAGTTTTCCTCACTCGGGAAATTAAGGGAACACTACCTCAAACTACATGCTCCACTCACAAAGCTTCAACAATACAGGTTTCAACAAAAGCAAAAAATTCAAAGAACTTTATGAAAAAGGCTTTGGTGTATTTAACACAATATGTTGAAATGAAGCAAAGCTTATTTATTAACCACTTATAACCATCTCTATATAACCACTTATAAGTTATAACTACAGAGTTAGGTCGTCGTCTTCTTAAACCCAGACATGAACTCCACCAAAGACCAGACAGGCCCTATCTGCCACGTGGTGGCCGTGCCGTATCCCGGTCGGGGCCACATCAACCCGATGATGAACCTCTGCAAGCTACTGACTTCACAAAAGACTGACATCCTCATCACCTTCGTCGTCACGGAGGAGTGGTCCAGTTTCATTGGATCCGAAGTCACCCCGGACAACATCCGACTCGCCACGATTCCCAACGTTGTCCCGTCGGAGCTGGTCCGCGCCGCCGACATGTACAGCTTCATCGAAGCCATCATGACCAAGATGGAGGCCCCATTCGAGCGGCTCATGGATCGCCTCGAGCCTCCGCCGAGCCTGATCGTGGCCGACACTTTCCTGCCTTGGGCGGTCCGTGTTGGGAACCGGAGGAGTATCCCGGCGGCGTCGTTTTGGCCGATGCCGGCGTCCTTTTTCTCCTTTTTCCAACATTTTCATCTTTTAGCAGACAACGGGCATTTCCCGGTTGACTTGTTAGGTTAGTGTCTTTAGAGGAGAAGGATAAATATTATGTGCCTACAAGAAACTAAGTGGGTTGGTAGTAAGGCAAAGGATCTAGAAAACTCAGGGTTTAAACTTTGGTATTCGGGCACAAATAGAACGAGAAACGGTGTTGGCATCATCGTGGACAAGACCTTGGTACAAGATGTTGTAGATGTCAAGAGGGTAGGAGATAGAATCATGGCAATCAAGATTGTAATAGGACAAGAACTTATCAATGTGATTAGTGCGTACGCACCTCAAGTAGGGTTGGATACGAGTTCGAAGGAGAAATTTTGGGAAGATCTTGGAGACTTGGTGCAAGGAATTGCTCAGACGGAGAAGTTATTTATAGGAGGAGATTTAAATGGACACGTGGGCAGGGAGACAGGCAACTATGGAGGTTTTCATGGTGGCCATGGTTTTGGGGAGAGAAACGAGGATGGGGAAGCTATCTTGGATTTTGCAATGGCATATGATCTCTTCTTAGCCAACACCTTCATTAAGAAGAGAGAAGAACATGTGATCACCTACAAGAGTGGGTCGTCAAAAACACAAATAGATTTTCTTCTAATGAGGAAAGGGGATCGTATAACTTGTAAGGATTGCAAAGTTATACCAGGAGAGAGCGTGGCTAATCAACATCGCTTGTTGGTGATGGATGTACATATCAAAAGAGTAAGACAAAAGAACAAGACTTGGAAGTGCCCAAGGACTAGATGGTGGAATCTAAAAGAAGAAAAACAAGCCATTTTCAAAGAGAAGGTAATCACCCAATGTGTGTGGGATAGAGAGGGGGAAGCTAGCCAAATGTGGGATTCCATGGCTAGTTGTATCCGAAAAGTAGCAAAAGAGGTATTAGGAGAGTCCAAGGGCTTTGCCCCACACCAAAAGGAATCTTGGTGGTGGAATGAGGAGGTACAAACAAAGGTGAAGGCTAAGAAGGAATGTTGTAAAGCCTTATACAAGGAGAGGACTGATGAAAATGGTGAAAGGTATAGAAAAGCGAAGCAAGAGGCGAAGAAAGCTGTCAGAGAAGCTAAGTTAGCGGCTTACGACGATATGTATAAACGACTAGATACCAAAGAAGGAGAGTTGGATATCTATAAACTATCTAGAGCAAGGGAAAAGAAGACAAGGGACCTAAACCAAGTGAGGTGCATCAAGGATGAGGATGGAAAGGTTCTTGCTACAGAGAACGCGGTTAAAGACAGATGGAGAGGTTATTTTCATAATCTTTTCAATGAAGGACATGAAATGAGTGCTTCTTTAGGGGAGTTGAGTAACTCAGAAGAGTGTAGAAACTACTCTTTTTATCGTCGAATCCGGAAGGAAGAAGTGGTTGTAGCTTTGAAGAAGATGAAGCATAAAAAAGCAATAGGCCCAGACGATATACCAATCGAAGTGTGGAAACTTTTGGGAGAGACAGGTATAACATGGCTCACTGACCTTTTCAATAGGATTTTGAAAACGAAGAAGATGCCAAATGAGTGGCGAATGAGCACTTTGGTGCCTATCTACAAGAATAAGGGCGACGTACAAAATTGCATGAACTATAGGGGTATTAAGCTAATGAGTCATACAATGAAGCTCTGGGAGAGAGTCATTGAGCATAGATTGAGGCAAGAGACACGGGTTTCGGACAACCAATTCGGGTTCATGCCAGGGCGCTCAACCATGGAGGCAATCTATCTCTTACGAAGATTGATGGAAAGATATAGAGATGGGAAAAAGGATTTACACATGGTCTTTATAGATTTGGAAAAAGCGTATGATAGGGTCCCAAGAGACATTCTTTGGAGGATTTTAGAGAAGAAAGGAGTACGAGTAGCATATATCCAAGCTATAAAGGATATGTATGAAGGAGCAAAGACTGCCGTAAGAACTCATGAAGGACAAACCGAAAGCTTTCCCATAACTGTAGGATTACATCAAGGCTCATCCTTAAGTCCTTACCTTTTTGCGTTGGTAATGGATGAGTTAACACGACATATTCAAGATGATATTCCTTGGTGTATGCTTTTCGCAGACGATATAGTGTTGATAGATGAAACTCAGGAAGGGGTAAATGCAAAGCTTAACCTTTGGAGAGAAGTGTTGGAATCTAAAGGTCTTCGCCTAAGCCGATCAAAGACAGAATATATGGAGTGCAAGTTCAGTGCAAATGGAGGCCAAAACGAGTTAGGGGTGAGGATCGGAGATCAAGAAATACCAAAGAGTGACCGTTTTCGTTACCTAGGATCTATCTTGCAAAAGAACGGAGAATTAGATGGAGATCTCAACCATAGAATACAAGCTGGATGGATGAAGTGGAAGAGTGCATCCGGCGTGTTGTGTGATCGCCGTATGCCACTGAAGCTCAAGGGAAAATTTTATAGGACGGCAATAAGGCCGGCGATGCTGTATGGCACAGAATGTTGGGCGGTGAAACATCAACACGTACACAAAATGGGTGTAGCGGAGATGAGGATGCTTCGTTGGATGTGTGGGCACACGAGAAAGGATAAGATTAGGAATGAGGATATCCGGGGTAAAGTAGGAGTAGCCGAAATTGAAGGAAAGATGAGAGAAAATCGGTTACGGTGGTTTGGACATGTGCAAAGAAGGCCTACTGACGTTCCGATTAGAAGATGCGACTATGGGACAGAGGTTCAGGGCCGAAGGGGTAGAGGAAGACCTAGGAAAACTTTGGAAGAGACTCTAAGAAAAGACTTAGAGTACTTAGATCTAACGAAGGACATGACACAGGATCGAGCACAATGGCGTTCTAAGATTCATATAGCCGATCCCACTCAGTGACTTGGATTTTCCAAGTCTCCAACTGAGAAGTTTTCCTCACTCGGGAAATTAAGGGAACATTACCCCAACCTACATGCTCCACTCAGAAAGCTTCAACATACAAGCATTAACAAAAGAAAATTCAAAGAACTTAGCGAAGAAGGCTTTGGTGTATTTAACACAATACGTTGAAATGAAGGAAAACTTATTTATTGATATCCCCGATAAGCTACAAATATGTACATATACATGAGTCAAAATAAGCACACAAGAGGGAGCCTTCACAAAGGTTGCTTAGGAGAAGTCTCAGCAGTCGGTAGAGCCCCAGAAAGAGAAGGCACCGGAGGGGGATCATTTGGAGCCTCAGTACTGGACAGAACCCTAGAAGGAGGAGGCATCAGAGGTTGATCATTTGGAGCTTCATTACGCGGTACAGCCCCAGAAGACGAAGGCAATAAATGCCTTTGGAACAAACCCACAAATCTCTGATGATCAAGTAAAACCTGACCATCAGTTTCCTTCATCTGGTCAAGCTTCCTCTTCATGTTTGTAGCATAGTCATGTGCGAGCCGGTGCAACTGTTTATTCTCATGCTTGAGCCCTCTAATCTCCTGTTTGAGACTCATCACTTCAGCCGCCAATGATTCAACTTGGCGGGTTCGAGCAAATAGGCGTTGGGCCATATTAGACACAGAACCTGCACACTGAACACTGAGAGCCAGCGAATCCTTAACAGCTAACTCATCAGACCGTTTGGAAAGTAGTCTGTTATCTTTGGGAGTGAGAAGGTTCCTGGCCACCACCGCAGCGGTCATATCATTCTTCATCACGGAATCCCCAACGGTAAGAGGACCAGTAGGGGAGACAAAGGATGGGCGCCATATGTTGTCTGGAGAAGGCGGGGCTGCCTCTTCAACAAGGTTCAAGTCAAAACGACGGTCGGAGGGGCCAGACATTTTCAAAGGTGTTGAAGAGAGAAGAGGTCGGACAAATCAAGATCTTAGAAGTGCAAGAATGAAGCTTCTACTGGTGGAGATTCAAGTGTGCTTTGGAACTTAATGCCAGCCCCTATAAAAAAATCTGCACTCGACGAAGCTTCAGAAATCGAAGAGGCGCCTGCTCAGAAATTGAAGAGGCGTTTGCTTTCTCAAAAGCTGGGCTGCTTAGAGATCACGAGGGTTGATCTCAGAAATCGAAGAGGCGTTTGCTTTCTCAAAAGTTGGGCTGCTCAAAGACCACGAAGGCCGATCTCAAAAATCGAAGAGGCGCTCGCTTTCTCAAAAGCTGGGCTCCCCAGAGACCACGAGGGCCGATCTCAGAAATCGAAGAGGCACCTACTTTTCTAGCCTTTTCCAGCCTTGTCAGCACCTGTCACACGCACACTCAGTTTTGCGGAAATTATGGGCATTCTGTCAAAGACTCTGACCAAGAAGGGTAAAAGAATAGCAAAGAAACAGCACTAACAAAGTTTAGACCTATAAATTTTGAAGGTCTAGCTACCATATTATTACCCACAAGGGTAAAGGAACAGTACCACTGCTGGATAATTGGAAAGTCCCTGTGTGTCAACCTCTGTGCTTCGTGGCAAGGTAGACTAGCAAACATGCCCAACCTTTACTCACATTCGAGAAAACACTCCCAATAAGATTGCTTGCTCCAAAATCGAAGAGGCACCGTCCTCCGAATCTCGAGAGCCAGACTCCCAACATGACTACTTTCTTAAAAATCGAGGAGAGGGTAAAGGAACAGTACCATTGCTGGATAATTGGAAAGTCTCTGTGTGTCAACCTCTGTGCTTCGTGGCAAGGTAGACTAGCAAACATGCCCAACCTTTACTCACATTCGAGAAAACACTCCCAACAAGATTGCTTGCTCCAAAATCGAAGAGGCACCGCCCTCCGAATCTCGAGAGCCAGACTCCCAACATGATTACTTTCTCAAAAATCGAAGAGACACTGCTCCCCGAATCTCGAGAGCCAGACCCCCAGCATGATTGCTTTCTCAAAAATCGATGAGGCATCGTTCTCCGAATCAATCGAAGAGGCGCTCGCTTTCTCAAAAGCTGGGCTGCTCAGAGACCACAAGGGCCGATCTCAGAAATCGAAGAGGCACCTACTTTTCTAGCCTTGTCAGCACCTGTCACACGCACACTCAGCTTTGCAGAAATTATGGGCATTCTGTCGAAGACTTCTGGTGAAGTAGAAAGCACATGAATCTTACTGTTCAATCACCCACTTCCCACACGCAACAATAGCTCATGGGTACCACAAATAACTTTGCCAAAGTTCTCTGCCAAAGTTGAGCACGTGAAGCTTGCAGCTCCCACTACATCGCTCTGACCAAGAAAGGTAAAAGAATAGCAAAGAAACAGCACTAACAAAAGTTTAGACACATAAATTTTGAAGGTCTAGCTACCATATTATTACCCACAACTGTAAAGGAACAGTACCACTGCTGGATAATTGAAAAGTCCCTGTGTGTCAACCTCTGTGCTTCGTGGCAAGGTAGACTAGCAAACATGCCCAACCTTTACTCACATTCGAGAAAACACTCCCAATAAGATTGCTTGCTCCAAAATCGAAGAGGCACCGTCCTCCGAATCTCGAGAGCCAGACTCCCAACATGACTACTTTCTCAAAATCGAAGAGAGGGTAAAGGAACAGTACCATTGCTGGATAATTGGAAAGTCCCTGTGTGTCAACCTTTGTGCTTCGTGGCAAGGTAGACTAGCAAACATGCCCAACCTTTACTCACATTCGAGACAACACTCCCAACAAGATTGCTTGCTCCAAAATCGAAGAGGCACCGCCCTCCGAATCTCGAGAGCCAGACTCCCAGCATGATTGCTTTCTCAAAAATCGAAGAGGCATCGTTCTCCGAATCTCGAGAGCCAGATACCACAGACCACTTTTTCAAAGTGCTCTGACAGAGTTAAAACATGTGAAACTGACAGCTCCCACTACCGTGCTATGACCAAGCAGGGTAAAGGAATAGCATTACTACTTGTTGTTAGGGAGACTCCTATATATGTCGACCTCCATCCCCAACGGACAGGCAGACCTGCAAAAATGCTCAACCCTTCATCATATCTGAGAGGGCACTCCCAACGAAGCCTTTCGAAATATTCAGCTTTCTTTCCCCCCGATAATACCTCTGCAAACAAGCTATACTAGAGCAAGAATATCTCATATCATCAGGGTTAAAAGCAAGAGTATCCCATATCATGCTTTTTCCCTGTCTTTTCTTTTGGCCTTGTTTTTACCTGCAAGACAAGGAGAAAGAGAGCAATCAGTCAGCACTTGGAATCAAGCTTCCAGCCAGGAACTGACTGCCTGGAACCCCTTACCTGATTACTTACCTGGCATTGCTCTCGAGTACTCATCTTCAACATCTTATGTTTCCAGGGAAGATTCCGCATCTGCTTGAGGAACAGATAGGGCAAGTGCGAAGGATACAAGGAAGCATGTGGAGACAAGCGTAACAGCACACGTGCCGATACATTCATTACTCTGTCAAAAGCAAAAGTATCCCATATCAGCAGGGTGGAACGTACTCTAGATTTGATGGACTTGTTTTGACCCTCAAATTCTTCAGTCGGCCTTATACTCTGGAGGAAACCAGAAAACCCTCCAGCTCAGTTCAAGAATAAGCCTGTGGAAAGTTACTTCTTCAAAAGCAAAAGTATCTCATATCATCTCTTCTCATTTTTCTTCTCTTTATCCTTCATGCTGCTGCAAGATGGGGATAAGGTGAACAATCAGTCGGAGCTCTGATTGCTTACCTTGTCTGTCACCTCTTTCAGCAGACCCCCTAGCTCGGCGACTTGGGGGACTCCTACTACATGGTTTGTATCGCGCTTGACCAAGCCTGAAACTACAAGTAAGCTTCAAGTGAAATTGATACATTACCTTGTGCATCTCCACCAGTTAAAGATACCACCCCTGGATGGAGGAAGAGTACTTCCAGAGAAGATGCCACATCTACCTATGAGACAGATAAGGCAAGTCAAGACGACACCACACTCCGATACTTAGAAGTTTCGTGATTACGAGATCATTCTCTCACAATATTTCCTAATTTCATTTGTACTAAATCATTCACTTGTACTCACTAAATGAGAGCTTGAACCTATGTACTTGTGTAAACCCTTCACAATTAATGAGAACTCTTCTATTCCGTGGACGTAGCCAATCTGGGTGAACCACGTACATCTTGTGTTTGCTTTCCTATCTCTATCCATTTATATACTTATCCACACTAATGACCGGAGCAATCTAGCGAAGATCACAAAAAGCGATCGTTTTCGCTACCTAGGATCTATCTTGCAAGAGAACGGAGAATTAGATGGAGATCTCAACCATAGAATACGAGCTGGATGGAAAGAGTGCATCCGGCGTGTTGTGTGACCGTCGTAGGCCACTGAAGCTCAAGGGAAAATTTTATAGGACGGCAATAAGGCTAGTGATGTTGTATGGCACAGAATGTTGGGTGGTGAAGCATCAACACGTACACAAAATGGGTGTAGCGGAGATGAGGATGCTTCGTGGGATGTGTGGGCACACGAGAAAGGATAAGATTGGGAATGAGGATATCCGAGGTAAAGTAGGAGTAGCCGAAATTGTAGGAAATATGAGAGAAAATCGGCTCCGGTGATTTTGAACATGTGCAAAGAAGGCCGACTGACGCTCCGGTTCGAAGATGTGACTACGGGACAGAGGTCCAGGGCCGAAGGGGTAGAGGAAGACCTAGGACAACTTTGGAAGAGACTCTAAGAAAAGACTTAGAGTACTTGGATCTAACGGAGGACATGACACAAAACCGAGCGCAATGGCGTTCTAGGATTCATATAGCCGACCCCACTTAGTGGGAAAAGGCTTTGTTGTTGTTGTTGTTGTTTTAATTTTTATACGAACGCATTTTTTTCTCTTAAAACTTATTTAGATATATTTTTAAAATGATTTAAAATATTTTTGATAAAAATATTTTTAGAACTAATATTTAATAAAAACTCAAAGAAATCTTGAAAAAAATTTAAAGTACTTCATGAAAGAGTGAAACGTTCATTCCAGTGTGTGCTTCCACATCAAACCTAACAATCTAATTTTGTCCACTACTAAGTTTTACTAGTGTGTGCTTCCTGTAGAAAGGTGAATCGATCTTTTCAAGCAAGTTTTAAGATATAAATTAACAAGCTTATACGTCTTAAAATGATCTTTTCATCTTTGCACATGATGTCCACATGGGTTAAATTGGAACTAGATTCCTTTCAGAGCCCACTAATCAATGAATTCGGATCATTGAAATTTGATCTAACGATTACAAACAGAATATTCATTTAAAGTTATAATAATTGTAATCGTTGTATCAAATATCAATAATCCGGATTCATTCATTAGTGTACTCAGATCCTTTTGGATCCAGTTCCGGTTAGATTGCTCAAAATTAGGATACAAAGTTCAGTTTGTACTAAGAATCTTTTTCACCACATGGGTCACAATTTTGTGCCCTCCATTTTGTTTTTAAATTTTTATGCTATCCTGTGTGTTTATAGAGAGGGGAAATGAACGTATGGACTACATCCCAGGTGTTTCTTCAACACGACTAGCAGACCTGCCTTTCATTAGTGAAATCTTCCCAAACATTCTCCACTACATCCTTGAAGATTTCTCATGGGTGCCTAGAGCACAATATCTCTTATTCCCCTCCATCTATGAGCTTGAACCCCAAGTCATCGACGTTTTAAGATCAATATTCTTACTACCCATTTACACAATTGGTCCATTAATACCCTACATCAAATCCAATGATCACCCGAGTTCTGGAATCAACTATCTACAATGGCTAGATTCTCAACCTTGCAGCTCTGTTCTGTACATCTCCATGGGAAGTTTTCTTTCATTTTCAGGTGCCCAAATGGATGAGATTGCAAGCGGTTTGCGCTTGAGTAGGGTTCGGTTCATATGGGTGGCCCGTGGGGAAACGGACAGGTTAAAAAATGCTTGTGGCGACATGGGTTTGGTAGTGCCTTGGTGTGAACAATTGAGGGTTTTGTGCCATTCTAGTGTTGGTGGGTTTTTGACACATTGCGGTTGGAACTCGGTTAGGGAAGGTGTTTTTGCTGGTGTCCCGTTTCTGACCTTTCCGTTACGTATGGATCAAGGCATGGTTAGTAAGATGATTGTGGAGGATTGGAAAGTTGGGTGGAGGTTGAGGAAGGCTGAGGACAAAATCGACCATTTGGTGACTAGCGAGGAGATTGCTGTGCTGGCGCAGAAGTTTATGGATTTGGAGGACGATGAAGGGAGAGAAATGAGGAGAAGGGCCAGAGAACTTAAACAGATATGTCATGATGCTATTGAAGAAGGCGGATCATCTCAAACGAACATCAATGCCTTCATTGTAGACATTTTTCAAGGCCATGCATAAGCATTGAGCACACTGAATCTTGTTGTTGCTGGTTCTCAAAAGACGGTGCAAAGCTGGTAGTGATTTGTCTTGTGCGTCGATGAAAATACAAACTGTCGGTGCAAGGGGTTGTACTTCAAGTGCATTCTCAACTATGTGGAATGTTTGCATCTAGTTTTGCCAACCGACTCCACTTAGTGAGATAAGGCTTTTTTGTTGTTGTTTGTATCTGGTTTTGCACTTTTAGTTTTATTTAAGGGGCTGCTATTGGCACTCTAAAATAATTAATTGTGTTTCATCTGAGGGTGTATCCAGTTTGGTTGGGACCCTGGTTTGTACCAAACCTGGGATCAATTTGGTTCCCGATTATATTGATTGATTGGGATCAAATTCATTTGAGGAGTAATAAAAATTGGAATTCGGGAACTTTCCAAACTCCAATTTTCTTGAGAAGTTTGTTCTTATTATGTTTCATATGAGGGTGTTTCCTGTTTCACTTTGAACGGGTCTGGCACAACCAAACTGTATAAAAAGCAGTTAGGCATGGCCGCTGCAAGCTTTAAAATCCCTGGAGGACTTATTTTTAAGTTCTAGCTTCCATATATGGATGCAATCAAGAAGTAAGAGAAGATTGCACACTGCAATTTGGTTTTATTACATCACCGGTGAGAGTGCCATCTTCTGAGTGTCGCTACCACAATTTCTGATGACAGTAGTGTTGAATTGAGCCAACGTGCAGGAAGAGAACATTTTTCTTAAGATATTAGTGAGTGTTAACTGATAGTTTTACGTATATGACAGGAGCACATCCTCGTGTTGTAAGTCTAACATTTCGTTTAAGATTTCGTTTTTATTGTGTAAGTTTGCTACTTGTAACAACAATTTTGCATTGTTAACAGATCAGGGAAATAAACGTGTGAGCTACATTACCGGAGTTTCTTCGACACGACTAGCGCACCTCCCTCAGTTCATCTATGAAAGCAACCGAAATATTCTAGACGTTTTGCTTAACTCATTTTCCTGGGTACCTAAAGCACAATACCTGCTATTCTCTGCCATCTCCTATGAACTTGAAACCCTAACCATCGACATTTTACGATCAGAATTATCACTACCCATTTACACTATGGGCCCATCAATACCCTACTATGAGCTAAATGACCTTCCTACCCAAGTAACTAGTGATGCTAACTATTCCAATGGCTCGACTCTCAACCTTGTAGCTCAGTTTTTTATGCGGGAGAGGCAGGCCTTGAAGAAAACAATTTGAAGACCACTACTATGCTTTGGGAATAATAAAGGCTGTCTATTTTAATTACTTTGGGAATTTGTTAAGTTCATCTAGATTATGGTGAGTCTCTTATGATGAAATACAAGCATTTGGGAGACGATTAATTACAAATATATTGCTTTGTGCAACCGAAAAGAGTATTTTCTTTCTTTTCAAATCAACCGTTTGGTTTGATCGTGTGAGCGAATTCACGATTAGCGAGGTCGAGCAAGCTCCGTTGCCTTTGGTTGAGCGATTCCCAGGTTCTATCCCTCGTCTCTTCGAGACCCTTGCTTATTTTCCTGCATCCATTTTGTACCACGCCATGGGAAGTTTCCTTTCAGTTTCTATCGTCCAAATGGACGAGATTGCAGCCGGTTTGTGCAAGAGTGGCGTTCGGTTCATTTGGCCGGTTCGTGGGGAAACCGATAGGGTAAAGGAGGTTTGTGGTGACATGGGGTTGGTAGTGCCTTGGTGTGACCAATTGAGGGTTGGATGGAGGGTGAGGAAGGTTGAGGATAGTGACAACAGAGGATATTGCAGGGTTAGTGAAGAAGTTTATGGATTTGGAGGATGATGAAGGGAAGGAAATGAGGAGGAGAGCCAGAGAACTTAAGCAGTTATGTCATGATGCCATTGCAGAAGGTGGATCATCTCATACCAACATCAAGGCCTTCATTAGTCATTTCGCAGAGGGCGTGCGTGAGGATTGAGCATTTCTTGTTTTGTTCTCTTTTTTTATCAAATAAAACTCTACTTTTTGTTGATGTTTGTGATGAAAGTGTTTAAAACTTCTAGGCACATGTTAATTGACAGATTCAAAATTCTAACCTTGAGGGGTCTTGGTTTAATGATCTTCATTTTTCTAACAAAGATAGCACGCAACGTGCAGATCTTGTTTTAGTTTTTTTTGGTTTCAGAAAGGAAATTACGCCCCAGTTTGGGGTTGAGGTGATTTTAAAAAAAGCTCATATGAAAAAAAGCTGGGAGTGTTTTTGGTGTTTGGTAAACTTAAAAAAAATGGTTTATTTTGGAAGCTGCTGTGAGAATAAGCTGAAATCAAAGGAAAAAACTGAAGCTGCAATTTGTAGCTTTGGAAAACTGGCTTTTTTTCAAAGCACATAGAACTGCAGTGCTCCTTTAATGAAAAGATCCACTATCAGACTGCTTTTTTTTCCAAAAGCACTGTTACAAAAAAGTTTACCAAACACTCTGCTGATTTATTTCACAGCCGCTTATTCTCACAGCACAGCCGCTTATTCTCACAGCAGCTTTTTTTCAAAGCACAGCAATACCAAACCAGCCCTACGTCGAGCGCTTGATGTGCTTATTGTCCTCTATCGAGCCGTGCCACGTAGATGTATCTACTAAGTGCAGTCGAGATCCTTTGTTGATTGATGCAACTTGTTAAGAGAAATCGATGCGTCCTGCAAAATGATATCTATATATGCCAAACATTCATTCATTAAACATTGGATGGACACAAAACATCTGAATAGTCCACGAAGGACGTTCACTAGCTTTTGTTTCCTACCTCAGGTTTGTCTCAGGACCACTCGCACCTACGTGGATCCACACATGCACTTGTTCACTTTTAAGTGTTGATACCTGACTCAGTATTTTAATAGTCTAATACTTTTTGAACATGAATCACACATTTAAAAGACTACATATTCAATTGAGATTTTGGAAAGATTTTAAAAGAGTTTGAAAAGTTTCGCAATATATATAAATGATCTTTCTTAGACCACATCTAACCCTGGGCTATTTGCCAAATTACCCCATTTATTCCACCCTCCCCCCCCCCCAAAAAAACCCAACCCAAGCCAAATGCCAAACCAAGGCCAAATACCCCCCTAAGAAATAGCCCACAAACGCGTGGACTCACCCAAAGGGAGCCCAATCTCGGCCCGTTCACTTGCGCACTCGCCCCACACGGGCCGTTTGGCTTCAGCGCCTGACAAGGGGGCCCACTGTCAGGGCCACTGTCGGCCACCAACCAGAGCCCAACGACTCTTTTCTACATCCTACGGCTGGGCTTTACGAATCATTGGTTGGTTGATCCAACGGTCCAAATTCAAATTCTGTTTTTAAAAAAAATGTAATTTTAAAATACATTGAATCCAACGGCTGAAATTGAAAATAATCAAATATAACGGTAAAAAAATAATCTAACAGCCCAAATTTAAATCCAACGGCTAAAATAACTAAAATAATTGCAAGATTGAGTGAAACCCATAGCGCTCGCCAAAAAGAAGCGGCCCAAATGCGTTTGCAAATGAAGGAAGAAGGGGATAGGGAGCAAGGTAGGTTTGAAATTAATTTCATGATGGAGGACCTCAACAAATACACTCTAAAAATGAAGAAGTTCTTACGTGGTAAGCAAAATGAAATTTTGCGAAAGTATGCTACAAGGAGTATATCATCTCAACTCTATATCCCAAGTCCACCACCAAGTCAAGATAGTGGATATCATTATTAAGTTTATGTAGTGTATGAATTATCGATTATATTAAGTTTAGGTGGTTTATGTGGTTTATTAATTGTCGTTTGTATTAAGTTTATGTACTTTATTAATTGTCATGTGTATTAAATTTATGGCTTATTAATTATTGTTTATATTAATCTAGATGCCTTCAATAATTATTGTATTTATTATTCCGCACTTTGATGTAGAATAGATGTCTTCAATAATTCAACCTCCATTCAATAATTTATCCAATGTACTACACAAAATACTTTGCACAAGAAGACACTTAAATTTATTACTAGAAAATACCAACATAGTATATTTAAAATTATTACATAAATGCTTAACCAACATCATCAACGTTCATAAATGCTTAACCAACATCATCAACGTTCACCTTCTCGGCGCCATACATGCTCAACCAAATCCTTGGTGAAAGTTGAACGATTGGTGAAAGTTGAAAGTTTGTTGAAAGATTGGTGAAAGTTGAAGGCTTGTTTTGTATGTATTTTGTATGTGTTTCGTGTGTGTCATGTGTTTCACATGTGTTATATGTGTGCTTCATCTCTATCATGTGTTTTGTATGTGTTTCACATGTGTACGTGCTTTACATGTGTTTTGTATGTGTTTCACATGTGTTATGTGTACCTTGTGTGTTTTATGTATTTTGTATTTATACATCTCTATCATGATTTTCATATCCATCATAGTGTTTCATGAGTTTCACGTATCGATTTAGTGATTTTTCAATATTAATCGGAATTTAAATATTTTTAGCTTAAAATGTTCGTAAAATTAATTTACGATAGTCTACATAAATTTTTTTAAAGTTAATTTAAGAAAAAAATTAGCCTAAATTCATTCTTTAATAATCCCGAGCTAAAATTTTAGGTCAGAAGGGTTGGAGTAAAAAAACTGTTTCTGGGATATAAGCTAAAAGCTAAATTTTCCGGACTAAAAAATTTAACTTTTAACCCAAGTGTTGGAGATAGTCTTAGAAAACCGTTCTTAGACTATAAATCTCAATTTGCATTTCACACGTGTATTGTTCTTTCTAAACATAAAAAATTTGTAGCGTCAAATGACAATTGTAGAATACCAATAACAATTTTCCTTTCTTAATATAAACATCATAATTAACAATTTATCATGAAAATGCTACTCGATGCTATAATCGTCTTGGATCCGTCACAAGAGAATCCCTTTACCAAATCAAGCAAGCAAGCCAAATACGGAACCTTGAATATTCAATGGAGTCCCCAACCATACCCATCAAGCAACCCCAACTTAATTTCAGTTCGAACTGCCTTCTTTCTCCTCTGTACCTACCTCTATATAACCACTCTTATAAGTTATAACTACAAAGTTACATCTTCTTCTTCATAAACGCAGGCATGAACTCCACCAGAGACCAGAGAGCCCCTATCTGCCACGTGGTGGCCATGCCGTATCCCGGTCGGGGCCACATCAACCCGATGATGAACCTCTGCAAGCTACTGACTTCACAAAAGCCTGACATCCTCATCACCTTCGTCATCACGGAGGAATGGCTCGGCTTCATCGGTTCCGAAGCCACCCCGGACAACATTCGACTCGCCACGATTCCCAACGTCATCCCGTCGGAGCTGGTCCGCGCCGCCGACATGGATGGCTTCATCGACGCCATCATGACGAAGATGGAGGCCCCGTTCGAGCGGCTCATGGATCGGCTCGAGCCGCCTCCGTGCCTGATCGTGGCCGACACTTTCCTGCCTTGGGCTGTCAGTGCCGGGAACCGGAGGAGTATCCCGGCGGCGTCGTTTTGGCCGATGCCGGCGTCCCTTTTCTCTGTTTTCCAACATTTTGATCTTTTAGCGCAAAATGGGCACTACCCGGTTGAATTGTTAGGTTAGTGTCTCTGTCACATTGACTTCTCTTTTGGGTAACATATCTGATTGTTCTGAAGAATGTTGTTTTTTTTTTTTTTCTTTCTTTCCTTTTTGGTGCTGATTTTTAGTTATTTTAGTTAGCTATACAGCCTATACTAGTATATACGTAATATAAAAATTGTAGCTATATAAATATAGCTAGAAAGTCGAAAGCTTGGATATCTGGCGACATGAAAAGAGAAGTACCATAAGATTAAGAACTGGTTTGGTATTGCTGTGCTTTGAAAAAAAACTGCTGTGAGAATAAGTGGTTGTGCTGTGAGAATAAGCGGCTGTGAAATAAATCAGCAGAGTGTTTGGTAAATTTTTTTGTAAAAGTGCTTTTAGAAAAAAAAGCAGTCTAATAGTGGGTCTTTTCATTAAGGAAGCACTGTAGCTCCATGTGCTTTGAAAAAAAACCAGTTTTCCAAATCTGCAAATAGCAGCTTCAGCTTTTTCCTTTGATTTCAGCTTATTCTCACATCAGCTTCTAAAATAAACCATTTTTTTTCAGTTTACCAAACACCTAAAACCCTCACAGCTTTTTTTCATGGATGCTTTTTTTTAAGCACCTCACTCCTAAACTAGGTCTAAGTAGTAAGTTAACACATATTTTTGGAACCGACTTCTCTGTCCTCCCACTTTCCATATACTCCAATCCCCTCCTATTTTGTGCGGTTACGGTTAAGTCACGTCAACATTTTATATTGATTTTTTTATAAAAATAATAAAGTAAAAAACAATAGTAATATAAAATGTTAACGTGACTTAACCGTGACCGCACAAATAGGAGAAAATAAGAGTGTATGGGAAGTGGAAAGGTAGAGAAGCCAGGTCCTAGTTTTAGCCTTATACATTTTTATGGGTACGTGATCGATATTCCTCCCTAATTTTATGCTTGTGTAAATAAAATAAAAGAATTTCTAGATAGCCTCTCCTAATTTTGGGATCAAAGCTCAATGTATGTTAACAATGCCCTTGTGGTTAAACTTCTTGTCGATATCATCCATATCAAACTTAACAATCTAATTTTGTTCTCTTTTTAAGTTTTACCGGTGTGTCTCATGTGGAATGGTGAAATGATCATTTCAAGAGCTTCAACGTTTTAAAATAATATGTTAACCCATAACTTGCTCAAAATTAGGATGCAAAGTTCGATTTGGACTAGATCGAGCATGCTTAAGTCTTAACAACAAAGTTCATGAGTTTGTAAGAAAGTTTTTCACCGCATGGGTCACAATTTTGTGCCCTCCATGTCGTTTTCTAATTTTTTTTTGCTCTCCTGTGTGTTTATAGAGAGGGGCAATGAACGAGTGGACTACATCCCAGGAGTTTCTTCAACACGACTAGCAGACCTGCCTCATTTCATGAATCGAATATCCCCAAGGATTCTCCACCACATCCACGAAGATTTCTCATGGGTGCCTAAAGCACAGTCTCTCTTATTCCCCTCCATCTATGAGCTTGAACCCCAAGTCATCGACGTTTTAAGATCAATATTCTCACTACCCATTTACACAGTTGGTCCATTAATACCCTACGGCAAATCTAACGATCACCCGAGTGCTGGCATCGACTATCTACGATGGCTAGATTCTCAACCTTGCAGCTCTGTTCTGTACATCTCCATGGGAAGTTTTCTTTCTTTTTCAGGTGCCCAAATGGATGAGATCGCAGTAGGTTTACGCATGAGTGGGGTTCGGTTCATTTGGGTGGCTCGTGGGGAAACGGATAGGTTAAAAGATGCTTGTGGCGACATGGGTTTGGTAGTCCCATGGTGTGAGCAGTTGAGGGTTTTGTGCCATTCTAGTGTTGGTGGGTTTTTGACACATTGTGGTTGGAACTCAGTTAGGGAAGCTGTTTTTGCTGGTGTCCCGTTTCTGACGTTTCCGTTACTTATGGATCAAGGCATGGTTAGTAATATGATTGTGGAGGATTGGAAAGTTGGGTGGAGGTTGAGGAAGGCTGAGGACAGAATGGACCATTTGGTGACAAGAGAGGAGATTGCTGGGCTGGCGCAGAAGTTTATGGATTTGGAGGATGATGAAGCGAGAGAGATGAGGAGAAGGGCCAAAGAACTTAAGCAGATATGTCATGGTGCCATTGACGAAGGCGGATCATCTCAAACGAACATCAGTGCCTTCCTTAGAGACATTTCTCAGAGCTATGCATGAGCATTGAGCACAATGAAACTTCTTGTTACAGGTTCTCAAAAGATGGTGAAAGCTTGTAGTGACTTGTCTGGTGCGTCGATGAAAATACATGGCGTCGGTTCAAGGGGTTGTACTTCAATTGCCAGCCTAACCAACTTAGTGAATAAGGCTTTGTTGTTGTTGTTGTTTGCATCTGTTTTTGCACTTTCGTTTTTATTCAAGGGCCTGCTATTGGGACTCTAAAATACTTAATTGTGTTTCATCTGAGGGTGTTTCCAGTTTGGTTGGGACCCTAGTTTGTACCAAATCTGGGATCAATTTGGTTCCAGATTATATTGATCGACTGGGATCAAATTTATTTGAGGATTAATAAAAATTGGCATTCGGGAACGTTCCAAATTCCAATTTTTTTGAGAACTATGTTCTTATTACGTTTAATGTGAAGTGTTTTTCCAGTTTCAATTTGAATGAGTCTGGCACAACCAAACTGTATAAAAAGCAGTCAGTCAGGCAAGGCTGCTGCAAGCTTTAAAACCCTAGGAGGACTTATTCGTGTACACATAGTTTTGCTGTTACTACTAAAGGGGTGGCTCCAAGACAACAAGGCTCCTCGTTTTGCGAGGGTGGGGGGGGGGGACAGAGAACGTCTATCGTACACACCCTTATGGGCCTTATCCTTGTTTTCCAAAGAGTTGTTTTCACGACTCAAACCATGACCTTTCTGTTACTAATAAAAAAGTGAAATTTATTTCTTTGATTCATCAACGGAGAAAAAGAGAGAAGGGGAGAGGGAGGGGGGGGGGTGCTTCTTGCCCCTCTCAATTTTTAACATTACTAGAAACTTGTTTTCCAGCCAGTACACCAAGCATTATGTTGGTTGTCCTCGCCTCCCGGAACAGATGAAGGTGAGAGTTTGAGCATCCTTAATGCATTAAACTATCTGATGACCTTTTTGAAATGAATATATGGAAGGGGATGAAATGATGATATGAATTCCAGTAGCGTTGTATTGAGCCAACGTGCAGGGTGACAACTGACAACTATGGTTGCGGTGATGATCAGTCACCCGGAAAAAGCTATCTCAGGCCTTGTGGAGCCGGGGTAATACCATTCGTTTGATGAGAAATAAAAAGAAATAGATTTGACGACTCCAGCTCCCCAATGCAGAAGCGGTTTATGCGGCAAGAAAAGCAGAGTAACTGGTGCTTATCCTGCGATTATTGACTTGACTAATTCTCCAAATATCGTCAAATTATAGAACTGGTATCGAAATCCATGAATAGATCATGGTTGCAGAAACATGCAAGCATGTTAAAAACAACAATCGAGATTTCATATTATCATTTGTGATCATGTACGTATAAGAGGAACAAAGTTTATTAAGCCGGTCATGACATTTGCAAGGACAAACATGCAAAGTTGAAAACTTATCAGACTGTAAAATGTACAAACAAAAATATGATACCATGGGAAAGCTGGTAACTTTACTATTGTGGCGGATGCTGAGGCAGTTGATCTTCTTGTGGATGTGGCTGGATTTCTTGTTGTTGTTGTTGCTGCTCCTCCTGCAGCTGTTGCTCTTCCTCACCTTGCCAAACCCAGACTATGTCTCGGAGAGCAGGTCTTATGTCGTCCAACATCTTCTGGAATTCCAAAGTATCCCCACTTGATTTCTTCACCTCGACAAGATGGAAAGTTGGAGTGATTTCAAATATCTCTGTATCTATGGACAAAATCCCCTTTTTACCTTCCTTTAATCCATCCATTTTCAACAATCCGTCATCCTTCTTCTTCACTTTCAGCTTCAGTTGCTTAGCCATTTCTTTTAACTTGGAGATGATGACCATCGCAGGTTGTCTGGAAGTGAATCTTGCTTCTTTGTAAAAAGGATCTTTTTTAAACAAGCCAGACAGATCAAATCCAGCAGAAAGGGAGATAATATCAAAAGCATTCAAGTTCGGAGGTCTTCCTGGTTCTTGCTTTTCCTCAGAAGCCATAATATTCTCACTGGAAGTAGAAGCTTCTGCGCTCGTACGAGCCACATCCTTGTTTCCTATTTCAGATTTCATATTTTTGGAGTATGGCCCCTTTCTGCACCAAGGACTTTCCCTAACTTTGGCTAAGGAAATCCTAGTATTGGGATTTGGATCAAACATCTTGCACAGTAGCCTACGTGCTTCTGGTGAGAAAAAATTTGGGCATTTAAATTCTGCCTTCCCAATCTTCCGGTACATCTCCATCAAATTTGAATCATGAAATGGTAGATAGCCTGCCAATAATACATACAAAACAACCCCACAAGACCAAATATCAGCTTTCACACCATCATAGCCTTTCCTGTTAATAACTTCTGGAGCAACATAGGCAGGAGTACCACAGGTGGTATGGAGTAGCCCATCTTGGTGCTTGCATTCAGCGAGGGCACTTAACCCAAAATCAGAGATCTTCAAATTATCATTCTCATCGAGCAACAAGTTCTCTGGCTTTATATCCCGATGATATACACCCCTACTATGACAGAAATCAAGAGCATTGATTAACTGCGCAAAATATTTCCTTGCAACTTCCTCCTTCAGCTTTCCTTTAGCGACCTTGTTAAACAGCTCACCACCTTTAGCATATTCAATGATAAAGTATATCTTAGTTTTGGTTGCCATGACCTCGTAGAGGTGTATAATATTAGGGTGTCTAACCAGTCTCATAACAGAGATTTCTCGCTTGATCTGATCCATCAGCCCGACCTTCATAATCTTTTCTTTGTCAATAACCTTAATGGCCACACCCTGATTAGTTATCAAGCTCCTTGCATAGTAAACCCTGGCAAATGTGCCTTGACCCAGCAATCTCCCTAGCTCATATCTTTGCATCAGCACATGCGATTTATTCTCCATCCCGATCTAAACCTAATAAACAATAAATACACTACTTCCTCCTGCGTATGATCCACAATCTACAGAGCAGGAGTTTATAATACCACCAGAAGCTCAACCATCTTCACAATGGTCATGCATTAACACAACCGGTGCTGCGTGCATAATAAGAGGCCCAACTTGCTTCTGGGAACCGAGAACAAACCAGCTATGAATTACGGGTTCCCCACCAGCAAGAATCAAGAAGGGCAGTTCGATTATAGACACAACCTCATGGAGTTGTGAGGCAGAGTCCGCACTTAGGCACATCTTCCAGCATTCCCTGGGCTTTTGCTTCCAAGACAACGCTGAAATTATGCAAACAAACCGTAACGCAACGACCTTCTATACAATACCCATAATTTAGCTCAAATTTGTAAAGCAAAACCTGAAAACGCAAAAAAGCACCACGATTAAAACACGAAAAAGCAACAATCTTTGTCATTTCCATGGAAAAAAAACCAACCCTTTGAAACAATTACACATAATACATAAGAAAAAGCTCTAATTTGACAAAAAATTGATAACACACCCTGAATCAAAATTCAAATTTTTATTCATCAAAACAATTAGAAGCCCGCCGAGCAGAGGAACTAGAACAAGGTTATAAAACAACAAACCTTAATGAAAATAACTAGCAGTTAATTCTTCTATAAGCTTTTGATCGGAAAATAATCCGGCTAAGTTCTTGACTGAAAATTCCAACTTCTTCTAGGTGTTTCCATCAATTCTCAAAAGCAGCTAAAGACGATGAAAAATAATATAAAAAACAAATGGAAAATTGGAAATCATACCTTTTTGTTGACGAAGGAGAAGCTCCTGGGGATGGCGATCCCCAAAACCAAAGGCCGAACGAAAAAAGAGAGAGAGAGGAAAGCAGGAAGTGGTGCTCAAATTCAAAATATTAACATTAAAATTTGAGAATTTTTTATCCAGCCGTTCATTTTAACTTTTTATATTTTTCTTAATTTTTTACTTTTCTTTTAATTTTCAACCGCCTAATTATATAAATTACAAAAAATTAATGATAAAAGTTTAACAAAAAATTGTTGCGATAAAAACAAATGTATGGATGACACTATTCTAAAATTTACTTCAAAATTAATTTGTGAGGCTTACGATTTTTATATTAATTTGTGCGGTCTTATGTGTGAGCTCATGCGCAAGAAGTAAATTGAGTAGATTTTCTCAACTGCGCACAATGATTTGGTTCAATCTAGTGACGTCGTAATAACATTCTAGCAACGACAGTCTAAGATGCTACAATGACACTATAACGATACTTTAACATTTCACTGACACTATAACGATACTTTAACATTCCACTGACATTATAACGATTCATCCTGAGTTGTGCATGATCAGCTTTTGACTTAATTTTACTGTTGTTGTTAGAGTCAGATTGTTGTTGTTGCAGTCTCGTTATGACGTCATTAAACACAACATGGTCATGCGCAACCCGTGCACACTACATCCTTGCTTAGGAGTAAGGATGGGCAAATACCCATTGGTTATAGGTAACCGCGGTTACCCACCCATTTAAATTAAACGGTTACGGTTATGGGTAACCGTTTAGATAAATAAACGGTTATGGGTATAACCGTTTATCCGCGAAATTTAAATAGGCGGTTATGGGTATTAGCCACGGTTATAAACGGGTAACCGTTTACCCATTTATTTTATATATGTAAAACTAATACAAACCATGTTCTTGATCCAATAATACTTAGCACCCAAAAAATTAGCAAGGAATTCATCGGTCATTCTCTCAATAACACTACTACAGGAATGATGATTCTCATCATCAAAGAATTGGCCAAATTAATTTAAATTCATTGCGGGTAATCGTGAAATTGACAGAAATGCTATGACAAAAATGTATTCTAAACAATTTTTGTAACCCAATAATACTTAGCAAATATTATATTTACCTCCATTGGTAATAATTAAAAATATCGTTCGTAAACTATTATTTCAATTATTGGAATGATATAAAGATTTAAAAAATTAAAATATGGAAATGTATGATGAATGTACCTATAACGGTGTTTAATTGTCAAAAAAAAATTATGACAATTTTTTTTTAATTTTCAAGTTGTTAAAAAACATGTAGACGGGTGAAAAAAGGGTAATGGTAAAAAAAGAAAAAGATAAACAAGTTAAAAAGGATAAATGGGTAAACGGGTATTAAACGATTACGGTTAAATGAGTATGCGGTTATGAGTATGGTTAACCGTTTATAAATAGTTATGAGTATGAGTATAACCGTTTAGGCAATTACCCAACGGGTAAATGGTTATGCGGGTATGAGCATAAACAGTTATGGGTAAATTAACCGCGGTTACCCGCCTGCATAACCATTGCCCATCCCTACTTAGGAGAGAAAATGTGGCAAGTTGAGCGTGTGCCTAGACACGTTAAGATTTTGTGGGTTATTTGTTATTTTTACTTTTTAATTTGATAAGATTGGTGTTTAATTCTTCCTAATTTTGCTCCGTTAAGTAAAATTTCTAGACCCGACACTAATCGTAAGACAACTCCGACATAATTTGATTTGCCTCGAATTAAAATAGATTGCGCATCAATATCACTATGTATATATCAATTGAATATAAATGGATTGTCATACTCATCCATAACTCGTACTCATTCGACAATCTTATCTTAGGGATTATCATATTAGAATTTGATTTTTAGATCAAATCCTTACTATTATATAATTACATGGAGAAAGAAAGGTTTTAAGGATAATTAAGTGTAGTATTATTAAAGAGAGTTTTAACGAAAAGTCCGCAGTACTGTTCACTTTAATGAAAAACCACATTTTTACACTCAAAAGTCAAAAATGCCATTACACTTGAAAAAAACAAGGGAAGCACTTTGCTCCCTTTAATGAATTTTTTTCAATTCCCGAATTATCCCTATTTTTTAATTTGCAAAGTCTAAAATGCCATTACACTTGAAAAAAACATCAAAATTGACATCACCAATTTTTTATAGGTTTGCACGTTAAAAACCTAGAAGTCTTTTATTTTCATAATATTTTGGTGGCTGGAGAAGTCATCTTGGTCTCCATCTCTTCCTCTCCATCTTCCCCAAATCTCCATCACCTAAAATTCTTGTGGAGGTATGTTTGCTATTTCTTATCTTAAAATTTGTATGTAGTGTGTGAATTTGATTGTTGATATGTTATTTTTATCAAAATTGTTGTGATTTTTGAACTACACGAAAATAATTTTAGGGTTTAGTGATCGTTCATTGATATTCCAATGGTATTTTCTGCATTTTTTTCATGATATTTCTAATTTTCCTGATTCATTCTCTGATGAGCAAATTATATATGTTGCCTATCCAGTTAATTAACTCTAACAGCAACTTATTAAAACGCTCATGATCAAACTAACACAAGTAAAACCATCTCCAGTTTCCTATCATTGATCGAGATGTTTACAGAGGATGCATGTGCTACAGTTTGTTATAATTTTTTTGTTCGATTTCTAGCAACATATATTGTATGCTAATTATATACAAAAAATACTTATGCAAAAATTATTGAGAATTATTAATGAAAGCGATTTTTCATTTGACAACCAAACACTCTATTTAATATCAAAAACGCTTCTATCCAATACAAAAACGCTTAGTTGGTTGCATGCCAAACAACAAACTACTTCCTCATAGAAGCGCTATTGAAAAGTGCTACAAACAAAAAGCGCTAGTGAGTAAAAGCGCTTTATAGAGTAGCACATCCAAACGAGCCCTGAAATACTAATTTGGTTGGTTAGTGAGGCATCCAAGCATGTTAGCAACTAATTAATTTCCCATTTTGTTCAAGCTTATTAGGGTTGTTCGATGCATCAAAAGATTCAAAACTAAATATATTGTCCCTATTTTGTTTCAAAATTCCTGTTGGGTGATCGGGAATGGATCTAATAACTCTTTTTGGGTCGGCAAGTGATTGGGTACGCCAATTTTAGAGGCTGTTAGTGTTACTGAGTTCGATGCTTCTCTATTTCACACTAAGGTCTTAGATATTATTAGCATGGAAAAATATTCAAATAGATTATTGTCTCTTTTTTTCTTCAAAGTTGAAGGACCGTTTCCTATTGTAAGGACAATGATTTGTTGATCTGAGAAGCTTGTTCTTCTGGGGCTTTTACTTTTTCTGATGGCTATGAAATTGTTGACATCGATTTTTGTTCAAAGTTGAGTTTCCAATATTATTTGGCGTTCATTCATCCCCCTCCTCTTTTTGATTTGGAGGATAATCTTCAATAAGCTTCCAATGGAGGAGGTTGATTACTACAACTCTGAATCATTGATCACATATACTTTTTAGCTACGAGTTTGCACAACATGGTTGGCTTTGGTTTTCTTCTCAATTTGGCATTGTTTTTTTAGCTAACTAGCTCTTTTTCGGATCTTTAGCTTTTTTTATGTCGAAGCAATTTTCTCATAGCTCTGAAATGTTTAGATGGCTGCATGGTTTATCTTGCTAATGGCTACGTAGAAAATATGAAATAAAGTGAAGTTTGAAAGCAAAACTCTTTATTTTACATAAACGTCATTATACTTTGATTTGGTTAGGTAGTTTGAAGCTTTCTTTCCCAGTCATATTTGCGGATGGACCTTTTTAACTAAGTAGTAGAGTCGCGATCTTTAAACGTCCTAGTGTCACGGGCCATATGTTAAAAACAAAGAAATCGCCTAAGACATCATATATCTAAGCCCATAAAGCCTTGTCTTCATGGAAGCTTCTGGAACATCCCGGAAAAATCAAGAACATGGCGGAGCGTTCAAGATAATCTAGGGCATTCCGGAACATTCCACACAAGTGTACAAATTTAAGCCTCACCTAGAACAATCTAGATTAGGCAAGATGTATCTAGAACTATGCTAGATATTTTTGGATGAAAGTAGGGAATTCTAGAACCCTCCATTGAGGAGGTGACTTAGGCCTATAAATAGGAGGCAAGGCCATTTGGCCAAGGCATCCAAGAATTGTAAGCAATTGTAAAGTTCTCTTAAGTTTCAATACAAAGCTTCCTTTCTCCCATCTTCTAAGTGATTTTAGCATTCTCCAAGCTATCTTAGCTTTCTCCAAGCTATCTTAGCTTTCTTTGTGATTCGATCCGGGGAAGCGAGGCTTCGAAGGCTTACTTAGCTTGTTCATCGAGGTATTCAAGTCTAAGTGCCGCACGGGCGGAAGGCTTAAAGAGTCATCCCGTGACAGCTGGTATCAGAGCCTAGTTCGCGAATCACTTGAAGGAAAGTAGGATATGGCAAGTGGAGAGATGGTGTCCAAAGTCTCCGAGCTAAGGGAGCGTACTGCCGAGGTCCAAGATGTTGCCAAGAGCAAGCTAAAGTTAAAGGACTTGCAAGCATCGATGGAGACCATGGAAGAGTGACTCGAGAAGGTGGAACGAACCATACTCGAGTTCGATACTCGACTTGATGAGGACGTTGTCGACAAGGAGGAAATCCAAACCATGGTGGACAATGGTAAGGATGAACTGCGTGGCTTGGTGGAAGGGCTACGAGATGAGCTCATTGGCGCTCTCAACACCATGGTAGACAAGATACGGAGGGAAGTCCAGGTTCACCTTGACAACATAGAGGCAAGGTTTGTGGCGCTTCAAGAAGAGATAAAGGACACAAGGGAACTTAAGGGAGATGTGGCGTTTTGTAAAGAAGCGGTCATGAATCAATTCGTGCAAGGGCTAAGGGAAATCAAGGCGTTGGACTCCAAGGTAATCGACTCCTTTAAACCCAAATCCTATAATGGGAAGAGGGAAGCAAATGACCTCGACACATTCGTGTGGAACGTGGAGCGATACTTCAAGTACCTGAAGCTTGAAGATGACGAGACCAAAATCTCAACGGCAACCATGTTCTTAGCTGACAATGCCCTTATGTTGTGGCGTCGCCGGAGCATGGAGATTGAGCAAGGTACGTTCTCCCTCACCACTTGGGATGAATTTAAGAAAGATCTTATGTTGCACTTTTATCCCCAAAATGCCAAGTACGAAACCAAGGAGAAACTAAGGTGGCTCAAGCAAACGGGGAGCGTCAAAGACTATGTCAACGCCTTCGTGAGCTTGTTATTCGAGGTGCCCAACATGTTAGAGGAAGACAAGCTCATGTACTTCATGAGTGGACTGCAAAATTGGGCAAAACTCGAACTACAAAGGAGACACGTGCAAACATTGTCTGATGCCATTGCCGCCGCCGAATCCTTGATTGAGTTTAAATCAAGCCACCAAGGTGATTCCAAGTCCACGGGGAAGAGGGGTAACCATGAGAGAAGTGGGGGAGAACATAAGCCGAAGGACAAGGCCGAGACAAGCAAACCGAAGGAGAAGAAAGCTGATAAGCATGACAAAAGCAAGGGTAAGTCTTGGCAACCCACTTGTTACCTATGCGACGGCCCTCACATGATGCGAGATTGCCCACAAAAGAAGGCCCTTAAGGCCATAACTTTCAAGGACGACAAGGCCGAAGAGAGTAACGATGCAAGGATGAGATGCATCCGTCTACTGAATGCTATCTAAACAACCCTCCCACAACCTAAGGCTCAAGTTGGGGGAGGATCATTGTTCGTCGACGTCAAGACTGGTGACAAGACGATGCGTGTGTTGGTGGACACGGGAGCAACCCACAACTTCATGACGTCGGAGGAAGCCACAAGGCTTGGCCTCCGAGTCACAAAGGAGCCTGGTAGTGTGAAGACGGTAAATTCCGCTGCCACCCCCATTGTTGGAGTTGCGCGCAATGTACAAGTAGACATTGGCACATGGAAGGGAAAGATCGACTTCACCGTAGTCAAGATGGACGACTATGGCGTAGTCATTGGGTTAGAGTTCATGGACAAGGTACGAGCCTTTCCCATTCCCTTCTACAATATTTTCTGTATCCTGGCCGACGGAAGACAACCTTACCTGGTGCCATTGGAAAGGCAAGCCAAGAAGTGTACCCAGCACTTGTCGGCAATTCAATTTGCCAAGTCTTGGAAGAAAGGCGAGGCCACATTTCTTGCAACCCTAATGTTGAATGAAGGGGAGGAGAAGTACGGGCCTTTGCCGAAACAAGTGGAAGCCGTCCTTATGGAGTTTGCGGACATGATGCCTAAGGAATTGCCAAAGAAGTTGCCACCAAGGAGAGAGGTCGACCATGCGATTGAGTTGGAGCTTGGTGCTAAGCTTCCCTCCAAATCACCTTATAGGATGTCGCCACCCGAGTTGGAGGAATTGAGGACGCAATTCAATGAGCTACTTAATGCTGGCTACATCCAACCCTCCAAGTCCTCATATGGTGCACCCGTCTTGTTCCAACGCAAGAAAGAAGGTAGCCTAAGGTTGTGCATCGACTATAGAGCATTGAACAAGATTACCATCAAGAACAAGTACCCACTTCCGTTGATCGCCGACTTATTCGATCAACTTGGTGAAGCAAGGTACTTCACAAAGTTAGATCTTCGATCGGGATACTACCAAGTGAGGATAGCCCCTGGAGACGAATCAAAGACGGCGATGGTGACCATATATGGATCGTTCGAGTATAAAGTCATGCCATTTGGTCTAACCAATGCCCCCGCAACATTCTGCACATTGATGAACAAGGTATTCCATCCTTATCTTGACAAGTTTGTCGTGGTTTACATTGATGATATCGTTGTCTATAGTAAGACATTGGAGGAGCACGTCAAGCACTTGCGCATAGTGTTCAAGACCCTTCGGGAGCATGAACTCTATGTCAACAAGGAGAAATGCTCATTTGCCACAAAAGAAGTAGAATTTCTTGGCCACAAGATAAGGGAGGGGAAACTTATGATGGAAAAAGGCAAGATCAAGGCCATTCAAAAGTGGGAACCGCCGACCAAGGTACCAACACTACTATCCTTTCTGGGGCTAGCCAACTACTATCGGAGATTCATTAAAGGGTATTCAGCCATAGCGGCACCCTTAACAGACCTTCTTAAGAAGAACAAGGCATGAGAATGGACGGACCGGTGTTAAGAGGCCTTTGAGAGGTTGAAGAAGGCCCTAATGGAGGAGCCTGTACTAAGGTTGCCCGACCTTAGCAAGCCATTCGAGTTGCACACTGATGCTTCCGACTTTGCCATAGGAGGAGTGTTGATGTAAGAAGGACATCCGATAACCTATGAAAGTCGCAAGCTAAACAATGCTGAGAAGAGGTACACGACCCATGAAAAGGAGATGACCGTCATCGTCCATTGCCTTAGAGTTTGGAGGCATTACTTGCTTGGTACCCCATTCATCATCAAGACGGACAACGTTGCCACTAGCTACTTTCAAACCCAACAAAAGCTCACGCCTAAGCAAGCAAGGTGGCAAGAGTTCTTAGCGGAGTTTGATTACAAGCTAGAGTACAAGCAAGGAAAGGAGAACGTGGTGGCCGATGCTCTAAGTAGACGAGTAGAGTTAATGGCTACGGTACTCAAGCCGCAAAGCCATCTCTTGGGCCGTGTCCGAGAAGGTTTATCACATGACGTCCAAGCCAAGAACATTGTGGAGTTTGTCAAGGATGGGAAGACAAGAAGGTTTTGGCTTGAGGACGGCTTGCTATACACCAAGGGCAAGCGGATCTACGTCCCAAAGTGGGGAAGCTTAAGGAAATAAATCCTTAAGGAGTGCCACGACTCAATGTGGGCAGGACATTCTGACACTCACCGCACGTTGGCTTTGGTGAGCGATGCTTATTATTGGCCACAAATGCGGGATGATGTAGATTCATACGTGAAGACTTGTCTTGTGTGCCAACAAGACAAAGGGGAACAAAGGCAACCGGGAGGACTGTTGGAACCACTTCCCACCCCATCAAGACCATGGGAGTGTTTAACCATGGATTTCTTCACACATTTGCCCAAGTCTGATGGATGTGGATCTATCTTCGTCGTGGTCGATAGATTCACCAAGTATGCCACTTTCATACCCGCACCTGTGGAGTGCACAACCGAAGTAGCTGCACGCTTGTTTCTAAAGCACGTGGTGAAGTATTGGGGTGTTCCGAGGAGCATAGTCAGTGATTGAGATGCTCGCTTCACGGGAAGATTTTGGAAGGAACTCTTCAAGCTACTTGGCTCAAAGTTAGACTTCTCCACAGCTTTTCATCCCCAAACTGATGGACAAACGGAGCGGGTTAATGCATTGTTGGAGACTTATTTACGGCACTATGTTAATGCCAATCAACGAGATTGGGCTAAGTTACTTGATGTTGCCCAATTTTCTTATAACTTGCAACGTTCGGAGTCGACGGGGAAAAGTCCGTTCGAGTTGGCTATAGGGCAACAACCCTTGACCCCGAACACGGTCGTGACTGGCTACACGGGGAATAGTCCAGCTGATTTCAAAACCGCTAAGGAGTGGCAATTAGCCCGCGAACTTGCTCAAGCTCATTTGGAGAAGGCTTCAAAGAAGATGAAGAAATGGGCGGATCGTAAGCGAAGGAATGTGGAGTTCCAAACTGGCGACCAAGTCTTTGTGAAGCTCAATGCGTCTCAGCACAAGAGTACTCGTGGCTTGCACAAGAGCTTGTTGCGGAAATATGAGGGATCATTCCCTATCATTAAGAAGGTTGGCAAAGCCGCGTATGTTGTGGAACTCCCACCCCGCCTCAAGTTTCACCCGGTGTTCCATGTGAGCAACTTGAAGCCTTATCATGCAGACGATGAGGAACCAAGCCGAGGTGAGTCTCATCGAGCACCCCCTTTGATGACTGAGGCATTTGACAAAGAAGCGGAGAGCATTGAAGCCAAGCGTGTCGTGGTGCGACCAAGACAACCAAAGCATGTGGAGTACTTTGTCAAATGGAAGGGGCTACCATACTCCAAAGCAACATGGGAGAAAGAGACGTCCTTATGGCAATATAAGGACTTGATTTAGACATTCGAGAGGCAAGAGTCGACGAGGACGTCTACGGCTTAAGTGGGGGAGGATGTCACGGGCCATATGTTAAAAACAAAGAAATCGCCTAAGACATCATATATCTAAGCCCATAAAGCCTTGTCTTCATGGAAGCTTCTGGAACATCCCGGAAAAATCAAGAACATGGCGGAGCGTTCAAGATAATCTAGGGCATTCCGGAACATTCCACACAAGTGTACAAATTTAAGCCTCACCTAGAACAATCTAGATTAGGCAAGATGTATCTAGAACTATGCTAGATATTTTTGGATGAAAGTAGGGAATTCTAGAACCCTCCATTGAGGAGGTGACTTAGGCCTATAAATAGGAGGCAAGGCCATTTGGCCAAGGCATCCAAGAATTGTAAGCAATTGTAAAGTTCTCTTAAGTTTCAATACAAAGCTTCCTTTCTCCCATCTTCTAAGTGATTTTAGCATTCTCCAAGCTATCTTAGCTTTCTTTGTGATTCGATCCGGGGAAGCGAGGCTTCGAAGGCTTACTTAGCTTGTTCATCGAGGTATTCAAGTCTAAGTGCCGCACGGGCGGAAGGCTTAAAGAGTCATCCCGTAACACTAGGAAATAGACGTAAGTCATTGGTTCCAATCAAATTCGAATAATGAGAAATCAATAGTTTTAAATAAGCACTTTTAGTCTCTATAATTTTGTCGATGAGCTATGGAAGCTCCTTATATTGTTCCCATTCTTTGGCATCCTCCTCTGTACGCTTGGGTCAAAACGAATACAAATTGACTTGCTAAGGATAACCCGTTTCCTTCATCTCATAGTGGGATCTTTTGACTCACTGCAACTATAATCCTAATTTATTGAACAGTAGGTATTATTTTTGTTGATCAAAGTCGTTTAATAATTTCCTGACAGAACAAAAAAAAAAGTCATTTAATTACTTCGCCACACAAGGTAACCCTATTTTTTAATTTCATTTTTTGTGTTTGACCCAATAAAAACTGTTTCGTATACATTAGATCAGTCGGTGCTCTCTTACTCTGACACCGACTTCTCCACTGTTCCATATACACATGACAATTATCAATCGTTTGAAGTAAATGAAGAAGGTTAATTACTACATAAACACATGTTCAAACTTGTTTAATTAGGGCCAAAGCTTCCTTAGGCGCTTATCAATTCAACTTGCCAGTAGAGGCTAATTAACTCAACCCATGCATCTTGTTCTTGCTAATTAAGCAACTTCCAAAATCTAAAATATTCTCAAATAATTTTAATTAAAACATTTCGAAAACAATGACTTCAAATTATTTAAATGTATAGGTTGACTAAATAATTAATATCATGAATATGCCTTATATTCTTTAATTCTGTTGGCAATTTTAAATAAGATTATAATATTTTGTTGACTAAGATTGATTAACAGATCGCCTAAGTCGCAGCTCTTAGGGCAATAATAGTAGGGAAATTGTCTCAAAAGGTTCGCCTAAATGGGTTTTTAATCAATTATACAATTATATTCAGAATTAAAGGAAATGAGCTATTCAGTTAGTGTGCACATGATTATCAAGCTCAAATTAATTGCAAACATATGAGAGGCTCGTAACTTAAGTAATTGCGAGCCTTTTTTGTATATGAGGTCCTGTTTTTGATATCGCATGTCGCATGTTGTTTGTATCAAAACATGATTTCATAAAAGAGGCACAAAGGCAAGAAACGAGAAACAAAACAGCCAAAAGAGCAATGGGCAAGCCAAAACATAGGCATTAAGAATGCAGCAAAATGATGTGATGTCATCTTTTGATGAGAAGAAAGCGAAAAGGAGTAAGCAAGCTGCTGAATACGATATTTATATTTCGGCTGACTTTTAGACACTTAATCAGTCATCAGTTATAGTGGATCATTAAAAAAAGAAGGTTATAGTGGATCATTGATAATCCAAGAAATAATAGTATAAACCATTAAAAATTAACATTTGATTAATTTGATAAATATATATGAAAAAATGGCTAAAATAATTAATAAGCAGTTCATTTAGCAAACCTAAATTTAAGCAGGGTTTACTGGCTTTTAATAAACGTGCATGTCGTTTCGATTTTTATTTTATTTTTAAGTTTATTATTATTAAGGGAAAGGAGTGAGTTCGAAACTATTAGGGGAGGGCGGCACTTCGAACCCAGGACGCACAAGTGGAAACAATGAGCCCAAATGATTTGATAAACATTAAGGTTATTTTTGTTATTTTATCCGTATTTAATATAAATTTTTCACGAAATGACAAAAAATGATTGATGGGGACAAATTCAGAAATCATTTCTATTGATTTCAAATTGAGGAGTTATGCCAATCTCAAAGATCATTTTGATTTAAAAACCTTTTATATATGAAATATATTAGTTGGCCAGTCATGGTCAAGTATATCACTCTGAATTTCATAAAATTATATTTTTATGTTCCACTAACAAATTTTTCAAACCCCTATTTTTATATAAAGTCATACACCAGCATGTTAGAGAATCACATGTAGACATTTGTAAGCCAAAAATCAACCGATCCTTGAAACTAGCAAGAGACGCAATAGATTAATTATAATTCATTCCACACTTTGCCCCATGTATACAAATATATCTAGTTATTAGTAAGACACTTTTAATTCAAACTGAAGCAAAAGATTGCTTCAAACCCAAGCACCACAACTTCTCTAAGCACCCAAACAAGAATTTATGGCTAACTCATCATCAGCACTTGAAGATCACTACCATGGAGAAGCCTCTGCCTTTGTTTCAGTTCCATTCACTTGGGAATCTCAACCAGGTACTCCTAAATCCAAGTTCCTCCAAAACCCTAGTCGTTTAGCTCCTCTTACACCTCCACCTTCGTATTTTTCCGATTCCCCAAAAAGACCCTCGAGGAAAAAGAACTCTAAAAGCTCTCCTCGTGTACCCAATATTCTTCCCAAAATGCGTAGTACTAGTACAACTTCAAGAAAAGCATCAAACCCATCATCCTTACCAGCCATTTCATCAGCATCTCCTTCCTTTTCTTCTTCTGCTTCTTCTTCGTCGTCATCAGCTTATTCAACAACATACTATTCAGTGCCATCTTCCCCAGTAACACCGACGAAATTTTTGGCACGAGGTAGATCAATGTCAAGCCCGAAGGTTTTCGTTGATTCAAGGATTCTTCGTCATGATCAGTATGAGGACTATCATGGGTCAGCTAGAGGTTGCTGTGCACCCTTCATTAAGTTGTTTCTTAGGGAATTTCATTAAGTTTTTAGTTTTGCTTATAGTAAACATGCATTGAAACAATTGTAAGATCACCAATTAGCTTAATTAATTGTCAGACTGAAACTTGGATATAGTGAAATTAATGCATGTTATATATTGAGCTGTTAATTACATCTTAATTAGTCCTTGTAATGCTTGCTTACCTGAATGAACATAGCCATGACTGGGGAGGAACTTCCCTATCCAGTTCATAGTTCCTCTTTCTCTATCAATCTCAAGTGAATCACTGAAAAACATAGGAAGTTAAGTGTGTAGTATTCTTCTCTCAAGTTTAGGGAAGAGAATAACACAGTGCTCTAAACATTGAAACTGCATAATGAAATTAGTTTTTACTAGTTGGTTGAAGTTAATTTGTCAATGCGAAGAATGTGTGTCTATTAATTCTTCAACATAATTAATCATTTTTTTCCGTTGCTAAACGAAGAGCAAATGATACGCTATAATCTTACTCACGTTTGTCACATGAATTTGTCAACTCCGATCTTCTTTCTGCAGAACACTGTTCTTGTTTTGTGAGCCCCATTTAGGGCCCCGCCACTAATATCGGCCCCTATCATGTGCTTCCGGCGAACAAGAAAATTACAATTTTTCTTTTGGAAATTCCAGCAACCAAATAGAGCATTAAGGGCTGTGTTTCGTAAGTGTATGGCTAGTAGTATTGTTAAGATGGAAATAAATTAGAATAATTATTGGCTACTTAAAAGATGCGTTGGAGTTTCTATTCAAATAGTTTGTTGCCGATTCATAGAACATTGCGTTTATGATTAAAATCGTTTATATTATAATTCACTTTATAAAGATCGTCACTACAAAAAAATCAATTAAACTAAGGTCGTTTAGTCATCAAATTGTATAAAAAAGACGAACAAAATTTGTATATGCACTGTCGATGTATTTGCTACGATAGATTGACTAACCGATCTTAGTTTTAATTCATTTTTTCAGAAATAATCTTTATCGAGTGATTTATAATATGAATGATTCTGATCATAAACACAAAGCACTGTGATTGAAACACGAAGAGTTTTGAATAGAAACTTCTATTCATCCTTGAGTAACCAAACATTGTTCAATAAACTATGCACCTTTATTAAGATCAATACGATAGTGGAATACAATTGCAATAGGAGGAGAATTAGGAGAGTCTTGATTCAAACTCTTATTGTAGGCATGGAGGTAAATTCTTTGTTATTAGTTTTAGGAGAATCAGGACTTGCTCTTCTCAGGCATTGTCGACTGGTGGTCTGTGGGACTTCTTCCTTCAATGAAATTCTATCGATTTCTTTAAAAAAAAAAAAGGGAGTTGTGAGCCTCAGTTGATCCGTATACTCTTTAACGAATAACAATAAGAAAAATATATGGTGTTTTACATGTAAGGAATTATTCATTAATATATTTCCAAAAAAAAAATATTCATTAATAAAAAACATGAATTAGTAAGGTTGAGATATGCGTATTCCTCTCTTGTGGAGATACACGTATTATTCTTAATAATTTTCAGGATTTTGAATGGCAGAGTGAGAACAAGCCTTGAACTACGGGTCAAACAAGAAAAAGTTATCTTCTTTCTTTTCCTTAATCATGTCAGAATACAAAAGTACATAATTGTCCATTTTCTTGTTAGATTTAGTATACGCACTTAAACTAATATTATGAAATGAGTAATACTATACAACAACAACAGCAAAATATTTTCTTACTAAGTGAGATTAGTTATATAAATCTTAGAACACAATTGCGCTCGGTTTTGTGTCACGTCTTCCATTAGATCCAAGTACTCTAAGTCTTTTTTTAGAGTCTCTTCTAAAGTCCTTAGAGTACTTGGATCTTCTAACCAGAGCGTTAGTATGCCTTCGTTTAAATTAAATTTGTAAATTATAATGTGTCACTGATAGAAAATAAGCATGTTAATCAACATTTAAGTAATAATTCAATCATCGACAACTACATCATTTATTTACAAAATTTAATTAAAAAATTTATTCTACTTAATATTACCCTTATAAAATTATGTAACATTGGGGTTTTCCCTGTTTAAAAAAAAATTAATCTTCTTAGTATTATCCTTATGAAATTATGTACCATTGGGGTATTCCCGGTTTTCTTTACCTGCATGAACCAAGCACTAACTGTGATACTGCTCGTTTGCCTTGTTAATTAATTAATTAATTAACTTAGGTCTAACAATTACAATAGAGTCCAAGGGGATCTACTGATAACTTGCCTTTGGTCTATGGGGCCTCCTTAATTATTCAAGGTCCTTAAACTCTTCTAACACATTAAAGATGATTTGGAGAAACAAGTTCTAAGTTGAGGCACCTAGCTAGCTATATAACTATATACCAATTAAAAAAATTTCGTTTGTAACAGTAACACAAGAAGTATGACTAGTTTGGAAGTATTTTTAAAATGGCAAAAAGTGTTTTTGGTAAAAATATTTTTAAAACCAATCCTTAGTAAAAATATAAGTGAATCTTGAAAAAATATTTGAAGTGATTTCTGCAAGAAATACATAACCGGTGCTGCTTGCCGGATGTACTCAAAGTGCTTTTGAAACCCAAAATCATTTTCTCTAAAAGCGTTTGCAGTAATTTTAATTCTAGACGAGCCCTTATATTGATATTACAATTTAATTAGCATCCAAAAAATTCAAGTTATGTGATGGGTTATTAGATAATTTAAGATAATATGGGTTTTTAATTATTAGAAATAGAATATGAATAATTATAGAACATCATTTACAAATGCTAGTGGCAGCCTAGTGCAAATGAGAAACTTAAGGCCCCGTTTGAATTTTTTTTTTTTCCACTAAAAACTGCTTAACTTTAAAGTTAAACAGTAAAAAAATATTTGGTAAAAGTAAAATATTCTACTTATTTTAAAAGCAATGGGCTCCAAACAACAGGTTTTAGAAGCAGCATGCATGTTGCTTTTAAAAGCTGCTTTAATAAAAAATAGAGTTGAGTATTTAATAATTGTTTTCAACTGCTATAATACCTTCATTAATTTTTTTTTAAATGACATTGTGTAGCCTTCCAACCCAATTCTATTCCTTAGAGAATAAAGTAAACGCTATCACCTACCACTACAAACACTACAACAAAATAGCTGTTTGGCAAGGACTTTTGTCCTCATTGAAAGTTGTTGTTTTATCGCAGAAGGTTTTCAACGAGGAAAAAAATTCCTCTCTCGTTCCTCATAGTAGGCCCGTCAGGAAATGTGTACAGTGAGGAATTATTTCCTCATAGAAATGATACAGCGAGAGTGGAACGTTTTCTCATAGTTGAGTTGGAGCGATGACAAATTCCTCGCTAAAGAGGTTGGAATGTGGTCGCCAAAACCTTTTGACAACTTGAATATTGACATTCCATAACTTATGCGAGGATAAAATTCCTCGCAAAAATGATCAAATTCCTCGCTGTAAATATCTTTTGGCGAGGAATTTGTAGGTGAGTATTCAACGATGAACATATTATTTCTCGCTGCAGATCATATGTTGCGAGAATGAATTTCCTCGTTGATAAGTATCTATGAGACACTCGTTTCCTCGTTGTAACAAGTCTATAGCAAGAACTTAAATGAAGGTAAAATTCCTCGTTGTAAGTTAATGATAATTATTCTCATGAGTAACCTACTACGAGAAGTTGGTTTCTCCCTGTAACCTGAATTAATTTAGTGCCAAGAATTAATGATCAAAGGTACTAAAAGCTCATTCATATTAGTCCAAAACCAAAATAGCTTACAATGATAATTCATAGTCTGCAAAATTAGTTACGCTTAATGTTAACAACTATGAAAGTTCACATTGTTTTAAAAAAAAAGTTCACATATTCGAGCAAAACAAAAGGACTACTTATGGAGGTGGTTGCTGCCCTTCCATTATTTTGTGTAGGAGTTCCTCAAATTTCTTTTGGTTCTCCTTCAATTGTTGGATCTCTTGTTTTGCTTCACCAAGCTCTTGTTTTGTTTCAACAAGCTCTTGTTTTGTTGTCACAAGCTCTTGCTATTGAGTCTCAAGTTTTTCTTCTAAATGTTTGTCCAACATAGTGTCTTCATGAGAGACAGACTTTGAAGGACCTTTGAAGTACCCAGACTTGTGACCAAGAACCCCTAGAATAATTTCATCATCTGTCAACGTCACCGTACCATCTGGAAGAGTTGTTTCGTTTTTCACACTTAGCATCTCTTCCTACAAATGAAAAATAAACTATCATGCTTAGCTCCTTCATGTACACAAACATAAAATCTATCACATTTGGTTCCTTCGTATGTATATCATAAACATAAAAGCTTCACATATTCTTCTATCTCGATTTAGTCGCAAATCACTTGTCTATAATTATAATTGCTTATGATCAATAATACACCTTTATCAACATAATGACATTATCAAACTCATACAAGCACAAAAAAAGCCTTGCAACTTATCAAGCCACGAATTACATGTCAGCTATTGAGCTAAATAAGAGGTAATTGTCAAACAATTATATTTTTTCCCCAAGCAAAAACCTTAGTTTGCCAAACTTGAGTCCAAGGAATGACAGAAAAGTGACAGGGGACAATGAACACCACAAGTCATGGACAACACCTTTATACTTACATGTCTTATAAGTGGCGAGACTCTTTTATGTAGGAGAAATAAGCAAGAAACAATACACGCTTTCAAAAGTTTACATGTTAGATTATGACATACACATAAACATTGAATACAAATATATACATTGACATAGCAGGACTAAAATATACACAACCAACATGTACATAACTAACTTACCACTTCAGTTTAGCTCTTTCATCCTAACCATTTTTGGTGTTTTTATGCACAACCTCAAAGTAATCAATTGCACTTAGCTGTTCTTCGGTTTTGGCTTCCTAATGCATGAATCACAAATTAAAGTTAATAACTCATTATCCACCTAGAATCTAGATTAAAATTATGAAAAACACATCTTACAATCTCTTCTTCATAGGCCCTAAAAGATTTTGACCTTCCTTTATGATTGTAAGTCAAATGAGACCTATTAATTGCATTTTTATTTGAGCGTTCCTGCATAGCAAAATAAATTTGGTGACATGAAGAAGATAAACAGCATACATGACAACCGCAATTCATTTCATTAATATACACGTGTACATTGAATTGATCACTTGCATAACGATCACAAAGAAAATTCCATTCCTCTTGACTAGTTACATCCTCATGTTTGTTTTGGTTTGCTTCTTCTAAAGTTAGGAATGAATCAAAATGCTTCTTTAGCTTGTGTCGAAAATCAACAAACCGCCTTTGTAATGCATTCTTAATATATGTACTAACATGAGTTAGTGACATATCAATATCGTACTTGCTCTGCATGGAATTCAATTTATAATAAATCTAATTTAAGAAAGACTTTACATACTGAATGTAACAAAAATGTGAAATGAAAATATTACTCACAGTTATTCTTTCAATCATCTTATCCACATCCTTCTTTTCTACATTCCTCCATTGCTTCACATTTAGTGGTGCATAGGTCCGAACCACAAAACCAATATCATTCACAAGAAATGAGGAATTCGGACCTTTGGGCTTCCCCTTTAGTTTTGTCAAAGTAATTGGTATTTTCAAACTACCAAGTTGCTCTTGCAGTTTATCAGAATTCTTCCCACAGATCTTTGACCTTTTTTTTTGGGTTCACCTAAAACATCATTAATGCAAAATTTATTTTACATATGATACAAGAACCTTTTACAGAAACAATTAGAAACTACATTAGAAAAATCTTAGTAGTCACTGCTATCACTATCGTCACTTTCAAGAATTTCTTCATCTTCACCATCATCCAATGCATTATCTTCTTCAAAATCCTCATCGTCGTGTCTTGAATTCACCCTATAAGTTGGATCACTTTCTACAGCATAGACATGAGACTCATCTTCAGAATCTTCGTCCATTTCATCATCACTTGATAAGAGATTTTCTTGATCTTCTTGAACAGCCCATCGAACTTCATTGAACTCATCCTCTTGGTAAACATTATTACCAGTAATTGGTTCGATATCTTGATTTACCTCTTCAGTTGTATCATTTTCTGGAACATCCCATATATGTCTGCATTGCACTCTTTGCATGACTTTCTAGCTAGAACCTAACTTATAATCGTCGACTTAAAACACTTGTTGTGCTTGTCCTTATACCACAATGAATTTACATTGATGCTTGAAAGATGATAATCTTGACGTATCTTTCTCTTCTTAGGGTCTTTGTGAGTCGAGTCAGTGTTAAACCACAAACATTTGAACAAAAATACCTTATTGCAATTAATGTAAGTCAGTTCCTACACACTTTCTAAAACACCATAGTAATCATGACTACAATCACTATGTTCCCCAAACACAAAAATTCCACTATTTTGTGTGGTACGATTATTGTCACGACCTTTTGTCTGAAAGCGAACTCCATTAACAATACACCCAGTGTATGTATGCACACGGATATCAGGCTTGCATGACAAATAATGTAGATCATCAATGGCTTCCAATGATCCCATTTCTCTCAAGCCATATATCTAGTAATATTATAAAACACTAATTATTTATAGGAAAATAATGACACATATAGTTTCAAACATAAACATGTTACAAAACTTACCCGATTTTCAAACCATTTAGGAAACTCTTGTTCCTGCCTTTGACCGAAATTGTCATTGCTTTTTAGCTTTAATTCTTCCATATGTTTACTAAACAAGTAAGAAAAACAAATACTTAATTAATGCTATAATACATAAAAATGAGAATATATAGATGACCTAGAAGATTACTTACATAAGATATGGTTGAACCTTATCACACTTGTGGAGCACAAACCAATGAGCTTTATCAAATTCCTTTTTAGGCAACAATATAAACTTTCTACCTCCAAATGGATGTGCTTTTTGGGAGAATACTGACAAACCACCCACATTTCGATCATTTCTTCCATCATCATTTCGCTCATTTGGATTGAAGCGTATTTCAACCCCACGTAAGTACAATGAGCAAAATGTCATTGATTCATGTACAATATATCCTTTTATTAGTGAACCTTCGGGACGAGCTTTGTTTTTAACATATTGTTTCAGTTTACCTAAGAGCCTTTCAATCGGATACATCCATCGATTATTAACAGGACCACCAAGTTTGGCTTCACGAGGTAAATGGATAACCAGGTGAACCATTATATCAAAGAAGGCATAAGGAAAAATCATCTCAAGTTTGCATAAAGTTATAACAATCTCATTCTCCATACGCTTTAAGTCTGACACTCTTAGCGTTCTAGCACAAATATTCTGGAAGAAAAGAGATAATTCAATCAGAGCATTGCACACTTCTGTATCCAAAAATGGATGAATACCAACTGGGAGAAGGCGCTGAAGTAAAACATAGCAATCATGACTTTTTAAACCGTATATCTTTCCATCATTGATGCTCACATTTCTAGAGATATTGGCAGTGTACCCATCAGGAAATTTGAATGATTTTAGAAACTTACAAAATTCCCTATGTTGGGGCATTTTTAGTACATATCTAGCATGTGGTTTTCTCATTTTTCCGCTTTCAAGTCTCAAATGACGATTTGACCTGATGTTCATAGCTTCCAAGTCTCGACGAACATTATCTGTGTCTTTTGTTTTGCCCTCAATATTCAACAATGTCCCTATTACACTATCACATATATTTTTTTCAACATGCATAACATCAATATTATGTCTCAACCTTAGCTTCGACCAATACTCTAACTCGAAGAAAATATTCTTCTTTGTCCAATTCAACTCTTCAGCCGCTCGTGGTTGATCCCTTTCTATATTATTCTCATATTTTCCAGGACTGAAGCTTCTGACTTTATCTAATTGTTGCAATATTTCAGCATCAAAGAGAACTTTAGGAGGAAACTTATGTTCAGTATGACCATTATATTCAATACTCATTTCTCTCCAAGCATGACCACAAGGTCGAAATCTTCTATGGCCCATGTAAGTTATTTTATTGTTATCCTCTGTGATGTTATATCTTTATTGCAAATCAGGCATGCCAAGTAGCCTTTTGTGCTCCAACTAGACAAATTACCGTAGGTAGGAAAGTCATTAATGGTCTATAAAACACATGCATGCAAACGAAAAATTTCCCCTGTAGATGCATCAAAAGTTTGAATACCATCCACCCACAATTCTTTTAACTCATCCACCAGTGGACGAAGATACACATCAATCTCCTTCACAGGTCCATTTGGTCCAGGAATAAGTAAAGTTAAGAGAACACTGCCTTCATGCATTTCCAAGGTGGAAAATTGTAACACACATAACACACAAGAATAACTGACCACATACTATAAGGTTTACTCATATTTGTAAACGGATTAAAACCATCCGTAGCAAGGCCTAACCTAACATTTCTCAAGTCTTGGGCAAACAAATGATATTGTTTATCAAACTCTTTCCACTCATCTGAATCAGTTGGATGCCTAAGAACCCCATCTTCATTAACCCTTCTCTCTTTGTGCCAATTCATGTCTTTTGCAGTATGCCTAGACATATACAACCTTTGCAATCTCTGCTTAATGAGTAGATAACGTAATACTTTTAGTGGAATCTTCTTGCGCTTTCCAAAACAAGGCTTGTACCCCGACTCACCACACTCAGGACATTTATCAAGTTTCTCATTAGTCTTCCAAAATAATGCACAGTCATTCTTGCAAGCATGAATTGATTCGTACCCTAACCCCAACTCTCGTAGCATCTTTTTTGCATATGGAATAAATGCTTCTTTTGGATGAGATCTTTTTAACAAATTGAGTAGCATGTCAAAATGCTTGTTACTCATAAAAGAGAGACACTTAATATGCATCAACTCTACAATAAAGCTTAAAACAGAAAAGTTCTCACAACCAGGATAAAGCTCCCTTTGAGCTTTGCCAAACAAATACTCATATTTACTAGCGTGAGAGTTGTCATTGCCACTTGTGGCATCAACATTAGTTCCCACATATCATGTAACATCTCAAACATCTCATTATCCTCACTGTCATTATCATCTTCTATTTGGGTACTTGACCCACTTTCTTGAAATTCCCCATGTAAAGTCCAAACTTTATAGTGTGGTGCGACCCGCTATTATATAAATGGGAATGGATAACATGCAAAGAATGAAGATTCCCATTTAGGCAGTCTCTACATGGACAACGTGTGTTGTATTCCTCATTTAAATGTTTCTTTGCAGCCAATATGAATGAGTTTACACCAGCAATGAGTGCATCACAAAATCTATGTTTAAGGAATATCCAACTTCGATCCATTGCTAAGAACTGTTAACAATCAAAACATCATTATTTTTTGCCCCGACCTCATGACCCTCCAATACTAATAAAACAAAAAAGTATGACCTACGTCTTTATCACCTATCAAATAGGTCCTATATCATGTTTATGATTCTAATTCCAAAGATATCATGTTTATGATTCTAATTCCAAAGACATCATGTTTATGATCCGAATTACCAATGATCCATATATATTTTACAACTTCAACAACATGAGAGGTTAAAACAATAAAATTAGAAGTCAAGCAACTTACCTAAGAGGAGATAAAGCAGATGGTATACATTTTCTCAATGCCTTCCAAATAGAAATGATAGTTCTCTCTGCTGCCAACTGAAAAGATATAAGTTAATAACACAATTCAAATTGAAACTTACAAGAGGTCATGGTTAAAGTATATGTCTCACTTTTGGACTTAAAAGGCACAACACGTATGGTAACTTTCATTTAATCTGCCTACATAAGCATTTTGTGATGGAAAGATGCATCAATTCATGACTTTAAAGAAATGGGCAATTTTTGTGTAGGTTAAGTGGTTTAAACACAAACTTAATATAGATAAGTAAATTAGAAAAAAAATTGTGAGAAGAATGAATATTGCAAAAGCAGCAACCTTATCTCCACAAAAGCCCCAAAAAAACAATTTTAGCCAACCAATATTAAGCCCGATTTTGAACACCCATAACTATACCAAATGATGCAAACAAACATGAGATTCGAAGCTTGTTTTGAGTACATTAAAAGCATCTACGATTTGTAGGAAACAGGGTTATAAGTTGAAGGTTATGCAAGATACAAAATAGAGTCCCGAAATCGGAAACCCAATATTTACTGCTGTCTGGCAGCTTCGTGACTCAAGTTTGTACATGGTTTTGACATATCAAAACTCAATGGAATTATGTGAAATCAGATAGTCTTTGATCATGGACATGTCTAGTTTCAAAACATATGATAATGGATCAAAATGAATGCATAAGGACATAGAAATCAAGAGCCAAAGTAGGCTACTTGAAACATAGTTTTTGCATAAGGACATAGAAATCAAGAGCCAAAGTAGGCTACTTGAAACATAGTTTTTCTTCGCATAAAACATAAGTTCCCTGCAACTTAGAACCCAAACTCTTGTAATTATAACTTCAGAATTCTTCCATACAATCCCAAAATCATGTCTATAATTTGATTTCAATTATACTCACAAAAAAGGTCGTACCCAGTGCACAAGGCTCTCGCTTTACGCAGGGTCTAGACGAGGTGAATGTCGACTAGCCTTACCCCCATTTATGGAGAGGCTGCTCCCAAGTCTCGAACCCGAGACCTACCGCTCATGGGCGAAGACACTTGTCATCGCACCAAGTGCGACCTCTTTAGAAATCAATAACAATTACTAAAACAAAATTATGATTTACCCAATTCAGATTACAGAGCAATCAGAGAATCATATTCCCATATGAAATCTAACTTCACAATAAGACATTGAGAACCCACAAACCATTAACAAGTAACAATCAAGTTTTACCCAATTCAAATTACAGGGGATACTAATTAACTTCACTGTGGATAGATCATAGACTACAGTAGAACAATGAAAACCCACATCCATAACCAAGTAAAAATGTGAAATTGTGATGCGGGTAATTCTGATTTCATGATCAGCATCAAAGAAAGATATGAAATTGGAGGGAGAAAGAGTAAGGGAATGATAACCTACTGAGTGGAACCGTACTTTTGTTATGATTCACTTTGCCTCTTCAAATGCAGTCTTCTATACTTCATTCGACCTCTCTAAAAAACCGAGTATACTTTTCTCTCCTCGTTATCCTTCCTTCTACCTCTTTTTCTTTTCCCCTATTCTCTTCTCCACCTTCTTCAGGCCGCCTCCTTTTTCTACCCACTCCATAAACGACTCCGTATAACAAAGAGAAAAGTATTGAGTTTTACAAACTTGGGCCGTTTGCGAGAAATATTTTTCTCGCTGAACACTTATGCGACCCAAATACAACATTTCTCCTTGTAGGTGTGAATAAAAGGCGCCCTATTTGAAACTTTTGGGAAATTATAGCGGGAATGCTACAACAAGAATCCATTGTCCTCACTGTAGGTGTGACTCCAAATGTTTGCTGAATCTATCGTTTTGAAGGAATACACATTCTACAAAACTAGTTTCAACGATCAAACTATCAAACATATTTGTATATGCTCCAAGATTGCATATGTAAAAAATTGCAAAAAACTGATATTCATATATTAGGTAACAGGATGAAACCTTTTGACAGTTATAAACGAAACCTCATGATTTAACGGTAATTTTAACTATGATTTTGATGATTTTTTACAAGTACATTCCTCGACCATAAAAGAATACGATGAACAAATTTGATCTTCAATTTAAAATATTTGCACTAATGGATACCACAAAATATTATGTCTTACTTAATGGAAGTATAAAATAAACTCCAAGTGTTTGTTGAATCTATCGTTTTGACGGAATACACATTCTACAAAACTAATTTCAACGATCCAACCGTCAAACTTGTTTGTATATGCTACAATATTGCATACGTAAAAAATCACAAAAAAATGACATTTAGATATTAGGTAACGTGACGAAACTATTCGACGGTTATAAAAGAAAACTCACGATTTAACGGTTATTTTAACTCCGATTTTGATGATTTTTTACAAATACACTCCTCAACCATATAAGAATACTATGAACAAATTTGATCTTTAATTTAAAATATTTGCACTGATGGATACCACAAAATATTATGTTCTATTTAATGGAAGTATAAAATAAACTCCAAGGGTTTGTTGAATCTATCGTTTTGACGGAATACACATTCTACAAAACTAGTTTCAACGATCCAATTGTCAAACTTGTTTGCATATGCTCCAAGATCGCATACGCAAAAAATCGCAAAAAACTGACATTCAGATATTAGGTAACGGGACGAAACATTTCGACGATTATAAATGAAAACTCATGATTTAACGATTATTTTAACTCCGATTTTGATGAGTTTTTACCAGTGTTCTAAAAATCGGCCTAGGCGCTGGGCGGTGGTCAGCCGCCGAGATTAACTCTTAATCGGAAGGAAAATCGGCAAAGGGATTAGGCGGGCGTCAAGGCAGCCTGGGTGCCCCTTGGGCGGCCTAGGCGACTGACTGGTTGGCCTAGGCGGTCTGGAATCTCAATTTTTTTCTATTTTCAAGCTTGAGAAAGGATGAATGCAGTGCGTTCTAAACTTTCTGGGTTGCTGGTTCTGTGTTCTTGCGAAGACGAAAAAGGAAGAAGATGAGAAATTAAGTTTCTCTCTTCCTTTCATTCACGTGACCACTATCAAAGTTTTCTATTTAATTAATTTTTTAATTTTGTCCAATCACATTTGGATAGCTAGCATCAAGATGATGTTTTCAAGAAAAAAAAATGAGCCGTCAATACCTAGCTATTTATTGTTCTCATAAAAAAACATGGGATGTGAGTCCCTGGGTGTACTTTTGCTATTAAGTATTGGTGTAGCTCCCCATCTCTATGCGTCCAATATCCCACTTTGCATTCTACACCCACATATTTGACATCTTTATCTCTTTAAAGTCTATATTACACTCTTGCATTATATTATTTTATTATTTTTCTTTTTATGATCAAAATAAGATCAGCTTATATTATACTCTTATGTTAGATATGTATATATTTTTTAAATAATGTCTTCCTCAATATTTAATCATCTACCATAAAATAAATTTAACTAATTTATATGGTATATAATATATTTATTCCAAGATATACAAGAATATTTTTTGTAAATGTTAATATGCACTTATTTACAAGATATACAAGAAATTTACCTAAATCCGCCTAGGCCACCTAGGTGCTCGCCTAGACCCCGCCTAGCCGCCTAGGCGCTAGGCACCAGCCGGCCGCCCGACTAGCACCTAGCGTTTTTTAGAACCTTGATTTTTACAAACACACTCCTCAACCCTATAAGAGTACGATGAATGCATTCGATCATCCTTATAACACTATATTGTTCTTACTTCTTATAACACTTAGAAAGATATTAAGTTTCACAAACTTGGGCCGTCTGCGAGAAATATTTTTCTCGCTGAACACTTATGCAACCCAAATACAAAATTTTTCGCTACCATCATTGTCACCACCATCACTACCGCCACTGCCACCATTGCCACCGCCCCTACTATCACTATCGATGCCACCATCGCCACTACCACCACCATTACCGCAACTGCTACCATTGCCATCACAACCATAACTGTCATTACCAGCATCATTGCTCCACCGCCGATACCACCATAACCACCACCACCACCACTGTTACCGCCATACCATCATTGTTACCTTTCCACCCCAACCAACACATCACACTATTAGCACCACGACCACCTCCACCGTAACCACCACCACCATAGATGTCAACGCCCCCACTCTTACTTCTATGTCCATCTATCATTGTATACAATTATATCACTTTTACATTAAATTTTACCAAACGTTTTTGTGCTGCTTTTCATACTCACATCACTTTTAAACTTTAGTTAACCAAACGCTTATCAGTTTTATTTTACAACTGATAATTCTTAAAGCATGGCAGAAGTAGTTTTTAAAAAAGCACAACAATCTCATACAGGCCCTTACTCTTACGACAATAGAGGAAAAATAAAATAAAATCATTACCAAACCCTTTGGATGCTATCATATCACCGACCCGGAGAATATAATATCAGATTTCTTCGGCCATTTTTCTCATAGCGGCCTTTTGTTGATTTCTTACGATTAAACATTGACATACTGTACTTCCCAACTTGCCTTGGCTTATAAGCACTATCTTCCCCCATTCTCAAACTTTATTTTCTTTCTCCTTCTCCTTCTCCTTTCTTTGTTCCCAACTTCATCCAGACAGTAGCTGAATATATGTCCACAAACAGGTACTTAAAAATATTCTTTTTATTTTTGTTGTTCCTTTTTACTTTTCAAATCCTTAAATGGATTTCACCTAACTAATTTTCTTGTTGTTTTATAGGGAGATCACAACATTGGATGAGACAGGAAAGAAGATCAGGAGAGAAAGTGATGCATCTGTTGATGATCAAATGGGGATCATGAGCACTACTCGAATTTCGTCATCATCGTCATCATCATTTGGTGTTCCTCATCAAGGGATGATGATGATGAGTACAACAACTTTGAACACAATCACACCTTGTGCTGCATGTAAGCTCTTGAGAAGAAGATGTGCTGAAGAGTGCCCTTTCTCTCCCTACTTCTCTCCGCATGAACCCCAAAAGTTTTCAGCCGTCCACAAAGTCTTTGGTGCAAGCAATGTTTCCAAGATGCTAATGGTACTATTAAATTTCTTAGGAACAAGCATTCTAATGTTACTATGCATTACTTAATTTTTGTTTTATTTTTTTTATGTATTTATAGGAGGTGGCTGAGAATCAAAGAGCTGATGCAGCCAATAGTCTAGTTTATGAGGCAAATCTGAGGCTGAGAGACCCTGTGTATGGGTGCATGGGTGTAATTTTAGCCTTGCACCAACAAATTCAATCTCTACAAGCTGAACTCAATGCAGTAAGGACCGAAATATTGAGATATAAATACAAAGAGGCCGCTAGTCGCAGTGTCGTTTCTCCTAGGGGTATTATTCACCATTCTGCTTTGGTTTCTAGTTCTGGGATGGTGTCCCTTGCTGCGCAACCACAAGCGATTTCACCACCACCGCCGCCGCCACTACCACCAGCATCAGCTCAGTCTTCAGTTGTCTTTTCTTCGTCATCTTCATCTTCAGCTTCTTCTGTATACAATCCATCTACAAACACGATGGGCTATAGCTCCATGTCAAGCGAAAATATTCCGTATTTCGATTAAAGCGATATATAGTGTTACTGCTAATCAATTAGTCCCTTTTTCTCTGTTTGATTTCTATTGCTTCGTAGGAATTATCATGTTTGATAGATCAGTATAAATTTTGCTTTATCCCTTTCTTTACGATTGAGAAGTCACACATGAAAATTACAAAAAAAGTTAATTAAAAAAAACAAACTTGCTGTCTAATTACAAAAAGGGGTAACAGATTACTCCAATCCCCAACCTGTTGTGAGTAGTACTCCCAAGTTTTCTAATTTACCTCTTTCAATATGCCTTAATTAACAAGGTTTTTTTTCACTAGGGTTTTTTGCCTCTAAATATTTAGCCTCATTCAATATACTCATATATATATATGTGTGTGTGTGTGTGTGTGTGTATACATACACGTATTCTGTTCTATCTGAACTTGGCCAATGTCAATTAGGGTTTCTGTAAAAGCTCCGTGCATGACCGGACCAATATGCTTTCTCTTTTGGAAGAACCGGTACAACAGATTGTGAAATCTAAAATGCAGTAGCAATATCTGAAACTAGACAACCAGAAGTATTAGAATTGTAATGGGGGTTTGGTAGTTATGTATTTCCCAGTAGGGTTGGCAGGCGCAGACAATCTGGAAGAAGTTGTCTATTGCACGTGTGGGGAATACGCGGGCTTTGACTTTAACCTTAATTAGCTAGCAAGGTCTACATAGTAAATAGCATAGGCATGTTAGTCTGTGCCAGTGAAAGATGAACCTGAAACCTAACATGTTATTCGAGGGAGGCAAAAGGTATTTAGGGCTTTTGAATCCCCATGTAAATTAAGTTTGATACTTGACCGACAAAACCCAAATTTACATGATATGTACTCTTTATATTTTCTTCCTTGATATTCGTCTAAAGCTTCCCATTGCTTTCTACGACACAAATTTATACTCATTCAAGGTTTACATCTGTGGCATGCTGCAGACCACTTTTGTAACATTATGGAGGTATTGACATGCCTCGGAGTGTTCTGGTCAGCCTCAAACAATAAGAAATAAAAGAGAGATATGATGTCCCTTTCCCTTAAATAAGATTTGGGTGATGCATACCAATAAAATTATGATAATGCCTACACGTTGTACATATATTAAGAATTGAAGTTTCCTTGGCGTGTGGAACTTAAACTGATCATGTGGGAGAGGCATCAAAACATGTATTATAATATGCAAACAAATTAAAAATTAAATATGGGAAAAGACACAATATTAGAGATTCAACAATATTGGCAGAAATCTAGAGAGTTTTGATCGAATTTAGATTCTCATTCATAGGTTGCATTGCTAGGGCAGTTAATCGGCTCAAAATACCTTGAGTTTGTAATAATTCGGCATGTGTTTGACTCGTCGAAACTTGGTTTATGAATAAATCAAGTCTAAATGCAGCTCCAGTAAGAAACAATTAAATCAAGTTTGAACATTGGTGCCACGTAATACTACGGTCTAGTGGTACTCCTCCTCACTTGTAAGTGAAAGGTCTTAGGTTTGATTCTCTCAAAATACGAATTTAAATCACGTTATTGCTAGCCCATTATGAGGCTAAGCCCACCCCCTTCCTTAGTGTAGATAATATTATTTGTTAAAAAAAAAAAAGGGGGTTTGAACATTGGTATATTTGGCTTGTAAAATTTGTGAGCAGTTCATCATCTTTTTTCTAAGGCAAATCGAACTAGATTCTATCGAAGAAGTTTGCTTAGAACAAAAAGATCGTGCTTGTGATTTTTCTTTTAAAGAATCATGTTTACGTTTTTTTTCAAAGTTTAGATTGACTATCTTCGCATTTGAATTTTAATCAGATGGAGAATGATATAATGTAGCCTATTTTCTTTTGTTTCTACATAACCTAATTCATGCGTATGCATAAACTCCCCTAGCCTTTCAATCATAAAAAGGAAAAGAACGTTTATGTGATTATTTAAAGTATTATGTTTGAAGATTTGTGTTATTATATTGTTTATGTTGAATATACTCTAGCATGAAATCTACTTACAAATTTTTGTTTTAAAAGCGGACCAAACATTATAGCATATACTCAAAACAACTTGAGTTTGTGCATCGAGCTTGAATTTTTCAAGCTCGTTTGAGCTCTGCTCATATAATTAAAAAGCAAGCCAAGTTTAGGTGAAGCTCAAAATAAAATTAAACAAACCAAATTTAAACTGACTCAACTCATTTACAATCCTACTCGCATCGATCAATATATGAAATTATGGACATGATCATCAAATTGTTACTTCTTTTTCCCCAACAAGAGGGCAACTATATATGTTCAAGCTAATTAATTTAAGCAACTACAGTACCAATTAATAAAATAATCACATTCACATTTCCTTCAACAGCGACAGAATAAATAATTGTGCTGATTAAAATGCGGCATTTATATAGCTTTGACTACTTCTAATTAGTTGGATGTGAACATCGATCTTTTGTGAGGTTCCTAGATACAAATGGATCAGGATCCTCTCCTGAGCTAAGGATGATGATTATTCTGACCAAGGAGTGTGAGCCGTTGGATGAAAATCCAACAGCTACAAACAGGAAGGTTCCTTTAAAGTTATAATAATTATAGCCGTTAGATTTTCATCCAACGGCCCACACGCCTTGGTCAGAAGGATCCTCATCCTTAGCTCAGGAGAGGATCCTGATCCGATACAAATAAGTTAAAAATGAGATCAGGAGCTACTAAATATTTTAATCACACAAAATTTGATAAGAAACCATGTTGCAGAAGTTACTAAGCCCACGTGCATTCACAATTTCTTCCTCAAGACATGTGGGCAGTTTGAAACATGCAGTTTATGCTAATAAAGCTTTCACATGGGCTAATCGACCAATAGAATCAACAAGTACATAAAAAACAAACTAGGATTAAATGTTAAAATAGTCTCTATGTTCTAGTCATTTGATCAATTTAGTCCCGTACTTTCGTTGTGGTCAATTTGATTCTCGTCTTTACCTTCATTAGCTAATTCAGGACATTACAACCATTCATAGTTTAAAAAATTATGCATGTTTTTTTTATAATCATAAATGTTTTTTTTAATTATTAAAGAAATAAGTTAAAAATAAAGAAATATAATTTAGAAATGAAAAATAAGATTAAAGGAAAAAGAAATGAACTTGAACAAAATTGATTAAACCGACAATGTCATCCCCCTCCCTCCTTGACTCTCAACGACACGCCAACTGCCATACACACCCGACCGCCACCCCTTCTGTAGACCATACTAGCGATGCGCGAGTCTCATCGTTTGTCCTCAATTATTCCCATTTATTCATCTTTATGTAAAAAGAATTAGGGTTTGGTGGGGGAGGAGGTGGGGGAGACGGCTGGGGAGGAAAGAATGGGTCTCAGTCTCACCCTAATATTTTGTACAGTTTTTTTATTTTTCTTAAATATTTTAAATGGGCCAACACGATAAAACACAGGACCATTTTGACATTAAACAAAAATACTAATCACATTTCACAGATGTCCCTACTTTCTTTTCAATCAAAGGTGGCATTATTTCATTTCAAAGCAAAAAACGGCAACAAATTACAACAAAGGAATCACTTCTTAACAACAAATCACTAAGGCCATCTCTAACCGAGGGCTGGCCAGAGGGCTCGTTTTAGCCCTCTAACCCTCCAAGATTCTCCAAGATATTAATATTTTAATGAACAGTACATGGCCATATTTGCCTCCATCTCCAATCGAGGGCCAGAGGGCCAAAGGGCTCGTTTTAGCCCTATCACAAAAAACCGTCTCCAACCGAGGGCCAAACATAATTTATTATTTAAAAACTACAACTAAAATGTTGTTTAAGTTTCATGTTGTTTAATTTTTATGTTGGTTAATTTTATTTAATGTTGTTTCATATTGTTTAATGTTGTTTCATGTTACTTAATTTAATTTAATGTTGTATAATGGCTTAGGAAGTTATAGGAAAAAAATAGAATTTAAAAAAAATATGAAACAAATTTTGTCAAATAGAAGTTATAGGAAAAAAAATGGAATTTAAAAAAAAATATGAAACAAATTTTGTGAAATAGAAGTTATAGGAAAAAAATGGAATTTAAAAAAAAATATGAAGTAAATTTTGTGAAATAGAAGTTATAGGAAAAAAATGGAATTTAAAAAAAATATATGAAATAAATTTTGTGAAATAGAAGTTATAGGGAAAAAAAATATGAAACAAATTTTGTGAAATAGAAGTTATAGGAAAAAAATGGAATTTAAAAAAAATATGAAACAAATTTTGTGAAATAGAAGTTATAGGAAAAAGATGGAATTTAAAAAAAAAACCAAATTTTGTGAAATAGAAGTTATAGGAAAAAATAGAAGTTATATGAAAAATTTTGTAAATAAAAAATAATAATAATAATGTAAAAAAAAATTAAATCAAATACAACGGCTAGTAGCCGTTTCATTTGAATTTTTTTTAAAACAATCTTGTCAATTATAACCGACAGGAATACACCATTATTTAGTACATTAAATAATAGTATGTATTCCTGTCGGTTATAACCGACAGGAATAACAAAACTATATAAAAAAAAAATAGCCAGCCCGGGGCTAGCTGGCTGGCCGAAAGCAGCCAGCCCTCCAGCCCTCTCTGATCCCGTGGGGCCCTCCCAGATTCCAGAGCCCTCTGGCCTAGCCCTCGGTTGGAGACGGTTTTAGGGCTATTTTTGGCCCTCTGGCCCTCTGGACCCTTCGGTTAGAGATGGCCTAATGACATCTCATCCAGTGGCGGATCCATGGTATGGCAAGGGTAGGAAGCTGCCCACCCATACCTTAAAATTTCTCCCTACTGCCCGGATTTTGCCCACCTAACAGCTGGGGAAGGCATGGCGGCATGGTGGCAAGGGGGCTGCCCATGGCAGCATTGCATGCTTCAGCCAAGGAAGAAGAAAGCCTCGTGTTCTGGTTTTTAAAACCTAGACCAAAATAGCTCGTTTTGGTCACTTTTTTTTTTTTTTTCCTTCTTTTTCTTTTAAACACATGAACCTTCAATGCTGTTGTGAAATGGGTGTGAATGCCCACATAAAACAAGTATGTAGTGTAGGGATGGAAGATGAGGCCATCTTTTCAGGTTTATTCACAAGTAGCTTTTGTAATTTCTGAAGAGGAAGCCATCTTCAACCAAGGCCTAGTCAAAGACTCTGACATAAACTTCGATTAAAAATGCAATTTTCTCTCCTTCCTTTTTGTTTTATGTGAAATTTATCTTCTCTATTCTATTGAATATAATTTGTCCTTTGTTGATGATATTTGGAAGAGGATTTATAAAAGAATGGTTATATCTAAATTGTATTTTGTCAAGAAACGTTGAGATTGTTATGTGTAATTAGTGTCGTAATTTGACAACAAAACCTGAACAATGCTGTGTACACAAATTCAACCACTTCGTCACTTAAATTTCTCCATCACAACTTCCTCTCCCAATTTTTCTGGTGCCACCATTGCTAAGACTCACCCACCAACATGACAACTTAGTGAAAAATACTACATCATGCATACTTGTATCGTTCAACCTAAACCCCAAATTTCAAAGTTCCAATAAAGCTTTGTTGTCTAAAATAACTTATAATGTTTAATATTTCACCACCCATGAAAGAATTTCTAAATCCGCTACTGTTAACATCAGAAGGTTCTTTAAACCAAGTACAAACTCCACAAGAGTAAATGGCCAGTTTAGTAAGGTGTTGATGCACAAAATCGGAGGTCTTGGAACAACATAAATCCGACCGTGAATCTGCAAGAAATGTAAATAACACAAGATGTATCGTGGTTCACCCTAAGGTTTGGGCTACGTCCACACTGATGTTGTATTTATCTGAGAGGTGAGGGAGATAACCTCTAAATATGAGAGGGGATGTGAGAGGGATAAGAAGGCTTAAGAAATGGCCTCCCCCTATTGTGAGGGTGAGGAGTCTTTTTATAGAATAAGGGATCCTCACTTATTACATATTTGCCCCCTCCTTTATTACATAATTACATTTGAGTCCTCCGAGTATTTATACGAGATCTAAATACGGAGGCCCTATGTATGGTACAAACAGTAGTCCCCCAAGTCTTCAGTCAAGAAAGTCTTTTGGCTGGAGACTTGAAATTCAGTCTATATGTGGGCCGAAGTAACTAGTCTTTTGGCTGAAGACTTGAAATTCAGTCCATGTGTGGGCTGAAGTAACTAGATGTCGTCTTGAACTAATGCTCGGTATGCGGCGGTGCCCGATCTGTAATGATGCTCAACTAGAAAGAGCACATGCTGCGAGGCTGCGAGGCTCGTGGCTTATGTTGCCTTGGTTGGCTCGGCTTGTGGCATTGAAGGTGAGGGAGTCCTTTTTATAGAATAAGAGCTCGATCCTCAATACATGAATGATGGGCTAGAGTTTATGCTCTCTAATGATGATGAGGGAGTCCCTTTTATAGAATAAGAGCTCGCTCCTCAGTACATGACTAATGGATGCTCTCTAATGAAAGTGAGGGAGTCTATTTTATAGAATAAGTGTTCGCTCCTCAATACATAAGTGATGGGCTAGAGTCCCCCAAGTATTTTCCATGAGGCCCAGTTGAGGCCCAATATATATGGTACATAATGTAGTCCTCCAAGTCTTCGGTCAATAGAGTATGTTGGCTGGAGACTTCAAATTGAATCCATGTATAGGCCGAAGTGGCGGTTGTTCGGATTCGGTATTTGTATACCCTGCACTGAAGCTTTGTAGGTGAAGCTTTGCAAGTGAAACTTTTAAAGCTAGAGCTCTGTAAATGAAGCTTTTGAAGCTAGAGCTTTTGTACATGAAGCTTTTGAAGCTGTAACTCTGTAAATGAGGCTTTTAAAGTTAGAGCTTTTGTAAATGAAGCTTTTGAAGCTGTAGCTCTGTAAATGAAGCTTTTGAAGCTAGAGCTTTTGTAAATGAAGCTTTTGAAGCTAGAGCTCTGTAAATGAAGCTTTTGAAGCTAGAGCTTTTGTAACTTTTGAAGCTAGAGCTCTATAAATGAAGCTTTTGAAGCTAGAGCTTTTGTAAATGAAGCTTTTGAAGCTAGAGCTCTGTAAATGAAACTTTTGAATTTAGAGCTTTTGTAAATGAAGTTTTTGAAGCTAGAGCTCTGTAAATGAAGCTTTTAAAGCTAGAGCTTTTGTAAATGAAGCTTTTGAAGCTGATTGACATGAGTGATGCTCATGAATGTTTATGTTGATTGACATGAGTGATGCTCATGGATGTTGACATGAGTGATGCTCATGAATATTTATGTATGATTGATATGAGTGATGCTCATGAATGTTTATGATTGACATGAGTAATGCTCATGAATGTTTATGTATGATTGACATGAGTAATGCTCATGTATAATTTGAAGTACTGGGCGTACTTTTGATCACCTGGTTGGTGATAATAGCGACGGGGTGCTGAATAATTTTTGTAGTACTGGGCGTACTTTTGGTCGCCTGGTTGGTGCTATTTTGGGCTTATGGGCCTTCGCTCTCCACACAACATTTCAGCCCATTTATTTTGGGCTTGCTGTTTTGTTTTATTTTTATTTTTATTTTTATTATTACCTTCTGATGGGGTTTATACAGATGTCTCCGAAAGATAAAAAAAATAAATCTCATCATACAAAAACAAGAAAAGTAAATCACATCATTTTGGTGGGGTGTTTATTCCTTGTTTTTGCTTTCTCTTTTCCCTTTTGGAAAATGGCAGACAACGTTTCCGTATTGGTTGAGGAAGTGCGCAGGCAATTATCAGCTATCACAGCTGGGTTTCTTGGGTCATCCTCAGGAATATTTCTTGTAACCTTGCCGACAAGATCTGCACCGACATAAGCAGCTTTGGTATATATGCCTCCTCCTTTTTCTTTTTTCTGCTATTTGAATACAAGTTGGTCCCACCTGCCTGCCTGTACGGCATATAATGGCATGTTGTTCGAATATGGGCACATGCAAGCTTTGCATAGTTGCAGCAGATAATTGCAGTGGAGATAATATATATATATATATATATATATATATATATCTTCTTCTCTTTAATGCTTTTCCAATCACTTCCCATGGGAGAATCCACTATGGTATTTTGAAAAAGCATCTGAATTTGTCTGACATTGTCCCACGCTGGGGCTTTGCTGGTATTGCCCAATACTAGGGTGTTGCTAGTATTGTGCATAACTGAATCTATAGCATGTACCTCTCGCTCTATCGCTTCAATTTTCACTAGAGGTGAAACAAAGAACTGGGAAAATCTTCTCAAGGCACCCATAAGAAACTCTGGCTTCACTTCAAAATGGTACCAGGTATGCTCTGCTTCTGTGTATGCATTTGATGAACCTCCATGCTTGGACAAGTAATTTTCATACGCATTATCATCTGGAAACTCTGTACTCCCCATGAAGAGCATGTGTTTTAGAAAATGCGCAAGCCCCTATGCTCCAAAAGGATCGCATAAGCTTCCTATTCCAACACACATTGCTGCTGCTGCTTTCTTAGTCTGAGAATCTCCTCCCTTCCCGCTTCCAGTTATCGGCAGTCGGCGGCGGCTTCTGAGCCGACATCGGTTCGGCGCTCGTGCTAGAGCCTCCATTTGGCCAACAGTAGTCGTAACAACAGCAGGTGTGTTTCTATAACACAATCTGGGGGCCTTAATTACGCCAGACTGCTCGATCACCATGCTTCCGTCAGCATCTTGCTCAGTGGCAATGTCCTGAAGAAACCAGTTGGCACTTCCATTGTCGCCGACTTCATGCTTCAATTCCAAAAGCTCAAAGGTCAAGCTTTTATCCCCGGTAGGGTCCACAAAAGTCTCCTGGTGATCGGGAACTTGTCGAATGTTACTCACATCCTCGAATCTGAGAAAGAATGTGCTAGTGATGGCATCACCGAACAAGGGGCGCTCAGAGTAGATATCTTAGGACATTTTGTTCGGCGATGGGAAACACGGAGGCAAGCAGCGTCGTTTTGTTACTCTAAGAAGCAGAAGCTTCTGCTTTCTTCTGCTTGAAATTGACGTGGGCTGCTGCCAGTCGTTGATTGTCGACAAGGAGGCTCCTCGAAACAGATGACATGGTGGCCGCATCTCGAGGTGTGGTCAGTGAGATAACGGTGCTAGACGAGCTCGGCCTGATCAATTTTGGGGTGCTGGAAGAGAATCTGAACCCAGATGTAGTTTCCAGAGAAGACGAAGGCGACGAGGCAAAAAGGTTGCTCACGTCAGAATTCTGAGCGATCTTTGTCTGGATTTGGAGGATCAAGGGATGTTCCGTTGTCTAATATGGAGTTAGAAATGGTAGAAAGATATTGCTTGTTCATGGAGATTGAATGTTTGAGGGGAAAAGATGATGATTTGGTAAGGGAGATGAAATTCCTCTGGGTGATGGTGATGGTATTAACGATTGGTTGGAGAGGAGTGCGACACGTCGTCGTCTGGCAGGACGAGGAGGAGGTGACGGAGGAGATCATTTTGGACAATCTCATTTTAGAGCAGCCTACTGAGCTATGCTGTGTTTTGGTGGGGGTTTCTGCATATTCACGATGGAGGTGAAAAAATGAAAAAGAATCGACACAACTTTTTGTATCGATTCCCACAGACGGCGCCAAATGTTGATGCACAAAACCGGAGGTCTTGGAACAACGTAAATCCGACCGTGAATCTGCAAGAAATGTAAATAACACAAGATGTATCGTGGTTTACCCCAAGGTTTGGGCTACGTCCACACTGATGTTGTATTTATGTGAGAGGTGAGGGAGAAAACCTCTGAATATGAGAGGGGATGTGAGAGGGATGAGAAGGCTTAAGAAATGGCCTCCCCCTATTGTGAGGGTGAGGAGTCCTTTTATAGAATAAGGGCTCCTCACTTATTACATATTTGCCCCTTCCTTTATTACATAATTACATTTGAGTCCCCTGAGTATTTATACGAGATCTAAATACGGATGTCCTAAGTATGATACAAACATAAGGCAATGAGCTACATTGTTTCCCATTACGAGGAACATGGGAAGAAACATCTCCAGTGATCGAGTATGTAAATAAAATGACATTATGGAAACTTTTGTTGGAGCTTGAAGCCTTAAAGAGCAGCTTCTAAAATAAACTCAAATTCTACAATGTTTATTCTACTTATGTTTTTTGAAAAATAAAATTATGTGTTCCCTTTTATTAATAAAAATCAAACATATATGTTATAATATAAGTGAAGGGATAATACGAAGTGGCGGTATCTCGTATACTTAAAAAATTATAACGTTTGGTACAACATACAGAGTTGCAGTTGCCAAACCAGGTCACCACATATCTAGTGGGCTTTGGCATGCCAAGCAATAATGAAATGAGGCCCTGTAAAGTTGGGCCAAATTGGTGTAATTTTATTTGGATTTGAGCAAAGTCAATGAGCTAGTAAATTCGGTATTTACAAAAGGTGAATCCGAAATTTACTGTTGAGAGTGTAGAGATACCACTATATTGTAATGTTTGTAGCAACAAATGCTTGTGACTTTAAGATATTAGATTGACGATTTCATCATAAAAAAACACCAGGAAATTGGAAATTGGAAATTGATTGATCATCACCATTCACTTTGTTCAATTGAAAGTAAACAATCCATCAACAATTAATAATTGGTATTTCAACGCCTATAATTTCAATTCTTTGAAACTAAAACATACTTTACTTGTTGAAATAATAACAAAATACCTAATAAACCCTCACTTAACAAACAAAACCTTCCTTAGCAAAACAAACTATATATAACCCAAAATTATATTTCTCCCAGCTTCTGGGATTTTTGGTTTATTCTTATCAGAGAGAAAGGTCCTTTTCTAAATTAATTAGGCTTCCTGCAGTTCAATCTAATCTCGCCCTTAGATCCAGTGAGTGGCTTGTTATCTCCCATCTTGATCATTGCCTTGGCAAAGTCAGCATTGAAGGTTTCAGCATTGCCGCTGTAGGATTTAACCAATGAATCGGTGGCTCCGCCGTTAAACAAAATTTGATCACTGTGGAGGAGACCCTTTCGGTTGACAAGGTTCTTGAAGTAGGCAGTGTCGAAGGTATTTGGGGTCGTAACGTCTAAAGGTGCAAGGTTGTTGTCTCCGGAGCCAACTGTTCTTGGACATGTGTTTTGTCTGGTCCTGGCAAATGAAGCATCAATGTTGGTCTCGTTGTATACGCGAGCTCTGAAAGTTGTACACCTTGCTTGTCCAATTGTGTGAGCTCCTGCCATATCATGTAAAAGCAAATACATTTAATTGAGAAATCAAAAGGAGCACATCTAATCGATATTGTTGGTGTTACATATGCTGTCAAATTTTCCATCTAGCACCACACATTCAAATAGAGCTCATTCCATCGATATCTCAAATTGACTGTCTAATAATATGAGTACCTGTTATTCATCTGGCAAGATAACATTTCATTAAGTCATCATCCATTTTGTTTTTATCTAGCTTATAGATGAATCAAAACGAAGATCCTTCCATTTTTTAAGGTTCTTTTCTCATTTCAAAACCGAATCCTTGTTAAACTAACCGGGGGTTCAAATCCGCAATGGTAATTAACCGACCAAAACCAAAGGGCTTTGATATGATATTTTTTTTGTCCTCTTTTATTTCGTACATTGAAGAGACAGCTACCAACAGCTCTTATTTTAGTGGTATTCTTCTTTTCAATAATGTTGGAAGGGATTTTAATTTCAAATTTGCCCTCCCGGTTGACCAATGAAATGACAAAAGAGCCAGCAAAAGATGTACATAGTTAAAAGGAAGCTGAAATTTACCAGATAAGGCTACCAAGTCCCTTTGAGAGAGACCTACAGCTCGGAACCTGGTGACGAGCTCGTTGAGGGTGGCAGTAGGAGGAGGGATGACTCCACTATTGGCAGCCGATAGGCTAGCTGTCTTTGAATCCCTTCTTCCAAGTTTAACCTCCCAACTTGGTCCTCCAAGCTGCAGTAAAATAAAATAAAAACCGTTAAATTTATACTTAACTTAGACGATTAAAATCTCCCTAAACCTAGCACATAGTTACTTAAATCATGTAGTTTTGTTACTCACAATTTGAACGGAGTCTCGAGAAGCAATAGCTAAGATATCAGCACAGGAAACGACGCCGGGGCATGCCTTTTCCACTTGGGACTTGATCTTGTCCACAACCTCAAACCCTCTTACCGAGTTGTTATTCGGGCCTGCAGTCTTCTCACCGGTGAAGGAAGAAGTGTCGTCCAGTAATAGAGATCCATCACAACCCTGGTATGATGCATGAATTCAACAACATATGATTAGTATTAGTAATTAATAACAATATCCACTAATATATATTGACTTTTATTATTTGGTTTGAAAGTGAAGAAATTGAGGTTTTACCATAAGAAACATGGATAGAAAGTAACTGGAAAAAAAAAATTATAACAACATCTGGACTGCAACATAGTTAATGTACAACTAGAAAATTACCTGAACACTAAGGAAAATCTTTTTTCACCACCCTATTTATCACCGTTAGATGAATTTAAATTTTAAAATCTATGTAGTGGATAGACACAAATCTCAAAATTTAAATTTATCCAACGTTAATAAATACAATGGGGTGCATTACGATCACTTAAAGGAGAGCAAAAATGTACTCAAACACTAATGAGAAGTATAAAACATATGGTCAGTGTCATCAAATTAGAGGTCATCATTAGTAGTGATGTTAGAAACTATAAGAGGTGTTATCAATTCTATTATGGTTGATAATGGAAGAGATTCATGTATTCCCTCTACAGAGTTGTAAACAGGGAAATCAATTCATGTATTGCCTTGTAAACACTATTCACTCATTCCAAATCTCAATGAAATCAATCTTTCCCTTCATGTTCTCTTTATCTTAACCACCACGGCATCCATACTAGATGATATGTGATCAACATTATCCAACTTTTTAATTAATAGTATGATCACATAAACAGATAATGTGTTTAATAAAGAAAAATTATAATAGAGAGAAGCACATATTAAAAAGAAATTACGTTGACGAAGCAGTCATGAAAGTGAAGGCGAAGAAGAGAAGCGCCCATGCGCTTTTCTTTAGATACAGCAGACTTGACAACAGATTTGACTGTATCAAAAACTTTAGGACAACTCTTAGAATAGAAATTCGTAGAGAGTTGAGCAGAAGAGCTCCCAGTGAAACCCACAAGAACACCGACTGTGACAATTATCAATATGGAACACAAAGAAAAAGTATTACTGAAAGCCATTGTTTCAAATTCAAAATGTAATTGAATTAACAACGTTTGAGAATATGGTGTTGCATGGAGAATACAATAGGGTTATATATAGAGGAAGATAAAGTGGGGAGATTTTCTGGATGACAGGTTAACCTAATCCGAAAGACTAAGACTAAGCAGTGCATGGCATGACAATTTCTACTTCTAGTATTTAATTAGGAAGAGTTTGCTTTTTAGTTGAAGGGATCAACTAGTAGTACAACCACAGCAGCAAAGAATGCGATGGATTGAATGATTTGGATGGAGAAAGGTGGTAAACCTTCAAAGGCACGTTTACGTGAAATGAACCAGCGGAGACAGTCAATGTGGGAATGGATCAAATTGGTCATAACTTTTGGGGATCCACCATTTTTTGTCGTTAATAACTTTTGGGATTTGGTGAAGATACCATGCAAGATTTCGACCAAAAAATAAATAAAATACAATGCCATGCAAGAATAATTATTTCGTAGCTCCAGAAAAAATCTGATGTAAATTATCAAGTCTTGAAAAGAAATACAAGGATGTTTTGCGGTTGTTGGTTAAACCCAAGAAGAAAAAGATCCTTTTACTTTTCTTTAATTTCATTTTATTTGTTATGTTGGTCTTTGAAATGATAACACCATTGATTTGGAGGTTAATTTCAGGGACAAAGTGTCCAAAAATTAGAGAGGAGACACAAAGGAAACACTGAATTGGGCATGCTCACTTACAATGAATAATATTGCAATGAATGAGTATCATTCTATTCATGTGTTAACTAGCAACTTAAGGAATAAAAAAGTAAATGAATCATATACTAAATTTTAAGTATGACATAATAAAATGAAGACACGATGAGAATGCTTATAAACAACTCGATGAAATGCCACTTTGGCATAATTCGGTGAATATTGACAAGTGATGCTCGACATGCCTCGATATCAAACCTTACAAGTTGTCGAAATATCCAAGTAGCACACATGGAAGCTTTCAACAAATATAGGTAGATGATAACATACTCACTATGTGCTCGACTAAATGTATTAATAAAAAAAATTGAATTTTTTTTGCACTATGACACCAGGAAATTAAAGTTATGATGCACCACTCCTAATAGCCTGTTAGATATACATAAATGAAATGCTAATTGCCAATGCGTGTAGGAAACAATAGTTCATCGGTACTACCTACAATGGTGTGCGGAAATATGATGTTATGGACAAATCTCTTTTGATGTAACTAACTCGTTGTTGTTTTCAATACTGCTATAGTGGCAAATCCATGGGAAATAAGTCCTCTCCCGTTGGTAGAGAGCTATCATATTCATAGGGAGGGTCTGGAAGTGACATTTGAGTTTTGAGTGTCACAATTGACAATGTCAGTTCTATGTGTAGCTAATCAAGCAAATACTGGCATTGTAGCAAATACGACTCTTGAATTATTTAAGAGAAATATCGGGCCATATCCCAGCCTTTATTTGTCTTATCTGGTAAGTATTCTGGACAACGAACTTGCATGACAAAACTACGCATGTGCTTTATACTATAATTTGTAAAACCGTTAGTATTAGGTTCGATTAGGTATGGGTTTATAATTGGTATTGTCGATAGCTTTTCTTGACTTTCGACTTTTATTTCAAAACACCAAAATTTCAAAGTTAGGCACCATTGCAGACCTTAAAAATAAATAAAATAAAAGATTATATAAGAAAATACCGGTTGATGGATTTTCTTAATTTCATGGAGAAGATACGAAAAATTGTGAGAGCAATTATGTGTGTGTGTGTGTGTATAGTAAGGAAATGGATCATCACTGGATCCTTTTCCTAGGGATTCTAGGAATCCTATAATTGTGTCCGTTCATCGTATATCGTACGGTTATAAATCATTTAAAATTTAAAATTCAAATATAAATAGTATCTAACGAAAACTAACCGCACGATATACGATAAATGAACACAATTGCAGGATCCCGAAAAAGATCCAGCCAGGATCCTTATATAGTAGTATAGAGAAAAAGTAGTAAAAGAGACTTCAAACTACTCTAAACGTATTATATTTGTCTCTTCAGTCAAGAAAAATGGCCACCATTGCTAGTCTAGCTAGCTTCTCAAAATTCAAGAGAACTTAATTTTTGAGGCTAAAATCTGGGGACTGATTTAGATCATGTTTCATGCACCAATAATTCTCCATTTGTCGATATGCAGACAAGAAGTATGCACTTTGTTAAAAAAAATTGCCACTTAGTATTACGGTTTAGTGGTATTTATCTTCACTTGTAAGTAAGAGGTCTTAGGTTCGATTCTTGCCAATGTGAATTTGAACTATATTAATGCTAACTCATTATGAGGCTAATCCCTTAGAGTAAATAATATCATTTGTTCAAAAAAAAAAATTCACACATTTTGATACCAAATTTTTAAATCATATTTTGTAAACCACATGATGTGGTGACTAGATACTAGACTCCTGCTTTAAATCATTAAAAATAAGTTCAACCATCAATGGTCATACCATTTGATCTACAAAAAATGGTCCAAAAATTTGGTTTCCCTAATACTTTTCAAAATAAAGAAGCTAAATAAAATGTTGGCTATCTTATTAAGATAAATAGAATTTAGTAGGGTTCACGTTCCTTCCAACAACAACAAAAAGTTGATTTCAAAATTCTAGTGTATATATAAATTTATTTGGAAAATGTTTTTCATTTGTTAAGCATATTGTAAATAAGAAAATTCAATTTCGATGTCTAGGCATACATTCTTTCTTTTTATAATTTTTACTTAGTAACTTTCATGTGTTAAGCTCGTGGTCAAAGTTAATTAACTACTAGCAGTGGCGAAGCCACGTGAGGGCGAGGAGTGGCGGCCGCCACTTCTCTTGCCGGAAAACACAACCCCAACACAGGTTCAGCCCCTCCCCTCCTAAAAAACCTAGCCCCTCCGCTCCCTGTCTGTTCTACGGTGAACTGGTTCTGCTGCACTGCAACATAGTGGATTCTGCTGCACAATAGGCAACGGAAAGGAACGGAGCAACAGAGTCGTTTCCTCTCACAGTCTCACTCCAGCCATTTCTTTTCACAATCTCACTCCAGGCTCCAGCCACTGAGCCATTGGCTTCCACTAGGCCAGAGCCTTCAAACTTCAATTCAAAGGTAAATTTATAATCCCTACCTAACCCTAAATAATTATTTAATACGAATTTTATTTAATTGGTAATTTGGTATAGAAATAGAATCATATTAATATGGTAATTATTAAGGGTACAAACGTAATACAGTACAATTAGTAATATAGTTAGAAGGTTGTTAGTATTTGGTTAAAGTAGTTAGGATTTTTCTTATAAAAACTGTGTGTGTAATCTTCATTTAGTTAATCCAAATCCTATTTCTCTCTCTAAACTCTCTCTCTCTCTCTCTCTCTCTCTCTCTCAAAGATCTTTGTGTTCATTCTTCTTCATCTTACTTCTTAATTTTCCCTTCAATTCTCAAACATTGCAATGTAGTTAACATGGTATCAGAGCCACAGAGGCTCACGCCATGGATCTTGGTGGTTGATTCCTCTTCTCTCATTACTTTCTATCGTTTCCGCGTATTTGATCGTTTATGCTTCCATATTCATAGTTCTTATTTTTGTTATCTGGATTTTTCTGCCAAGGGTTTTGTGTTTAGTTTTGGGGTTTCTTCTATAGGTTTCAAGATGAAGCCGACAAGACCAGTACGACACCATTACTCGACCTTCACATGGAAGACGTCGGCCCTGTCCTCTTCCTTCACCTTCAGAACTTCGGAACAACCTGAGCTATGGAGGCAGGCCAGGCGGCAATCCAACTCGGAAATTAAAAAAAAAAATGGCAAACAGGAGGATCTGCCTGATCACTGTAACCAATGGCAAAATCTGAGGGTTGTCAGATGTTAAGTGTGCATCATCAGTTGTAGTATTGCCTGTAACATGATCAAAAGGTGCATCATGTGTACTTCATGGATGTTTGTGATCTCTTCATTTCTCACTTGGGTTTTGCTCAGTCTTGGATTTCTCAGTGTGTGTGAGCGAGAAAGGAAAGCCATGGTTACTGCTAGTCAGTAGATTGATTCGCCAAGGTTTCTAGTTTGCCTTCTCTGTGGTATTTGGCTCAAGATTGAAGTTCTTATCAGGTTCTTGATTTCTGGTTTTCACAGTGCACTTAATCTGTTTGGTTAAATGTTTTAGTAAGAAAATGCTCGCTATTTTGTCAACTAGTAAGGCCGATAGCCAAAGAGTGGTATATTGAATTTACACTCCGCTTGTTCGTCTTTCTTGTGAATCTTTTTTGGGTTCTTCCAGTTGTTTGTGATATTTGTTTTCTAGATTCTTCATGTCAAGATCAATGTTTGTGATATTTGGGATTCTTGGATTCAAGAATATTGATCATTGCTAGATTGTGCAATTGTATGGTGGTGTCCAGTTCTTTCTCTGCTTCATTGATAGTCTGCAAGTTTATTGGGTTTAATCTTTTTGCAACTCGTACTCTCCTTTATCACAATGTCTGAAGTATGGTCGTCTGAACCTCGACAGGCAGAACGAAGAGAAGTCATCTCTGCATCTTGTTGCAGCTCGTCACTAGCTTTACCAGGTTTTGGAACTAGTGACAAGTCATTTGGAACATTTGACATTGAAGCTAATATTGATGCCCTATCAACGACAGAGGGGTCCCCTGATCTTGCCTCCATATGCATGCCATTAACTGGAGCAATTTAGGTTTCTATAATGCTAATTGAAGGAATGATGCAGTACTTTCTTTATTACAGCCTATACTGTCGAGTCTAACCAACTCAATTGTTAGCATGAATCTACAGTAAGTTCGGTTATATGATGAAGTTTGAAGAAGTTGTAAACGGTAAATCCCACGAAGGGTAATTCCATGATGTAAATAGGAAAATCCCACGAACGGTAGAAGAAGTTGTTAACGGTAAATCCCACGAAGGATAATTCCATGATGTGAGTAGGTAAATCCCACGAAGGGTAATCCTACATAGATGTTAATTTTCTGTTGTTGAAATTGTGAAGGTCGATGCCACTGTTAAGAGTAGTTGTATTTTGGTAAGGGCGATCTCGTGGTGCTATAGTTAAGGCTAATGCCACACTATAGTTTGTTATTTTTTCTGTTTTAAAGGCCAATGCCAATGTTAAATGAAGTTGATGATGGTAAATCGCACAAAGGGTAATCCTGCAAGAAATTGTTATAACCGGCTTGAGGGTGCGTTACAATTTTATAAGAGGTTGTTCTTCAATTGAAGCTCATGCAAGAGGCAAATGAATATTGAATTTTTGGATGGAAAAATTGTATCTGCAAAAGGTGCAAACTTCTATTTGGTTTACAGTAGCTACAGATGTGTAGACATCAGTTTGTGGGGCTGAACTTCTTTGGAAAGAACCAATAAGAAATTGCGCAGTTTAGTGATGCCAATCAGTGCTGGAGAAGTTGGAGTTAACAGCAAAGAGATGCCAAACAATGGTGGACAAGTTGGAGGCGAAAGCAATGTGATGTCAAAAGCTTCTCATGCAATTGCTATGCCATGGGCCATGGCACATATGTTTGCAGCTGATTGTTAATATTGCCTAAGGTCGTGGAGTCACATGTTTGGAAGTGACTGTGGCTGGCGGGACCAAGGTTTCTGATAAAGAATTTGTTGTGTCAATAGAGTTGCACATGAGATTTTGCTGTGGGATTGCAAGATTGCAGATGGTTCAACATTGTGTTCAGTAATTGCATAAATGTTTCTCCAATCTCAAACTGGGTTACCCCAGTTGAGATTGAGGGAGAGTATTAAGGGTACAAACGTAATATAGTACAATTAGTAATATAGTTAGAAGGTTGTTAGTATTTGGTTAAAGTAGTTAGGATTTCTCTTATAAAAACTGTGTGTGTAATCTTCATTTAGTTAGTTAATCCAAACCCTATATCTCTCTCTCTCTCTCTCTCTCTCTCTCTCTCTCTCTCTCTCTCTAAGATCTCTATGTTCATTCTTCTTCATCTTCCTTAATTTTCCTTTCAATTCTCAAACATTGCAATGTAGTTAACAGTAATGCACTAAGTTGGTTATTGGTTGTTGATTATTGATATGATATTATGAAATTAATTTTTAGGGTGAAAATTAAAATTAAAATTATTGATTATTGATTAATTAATTGAATTATTACATAATGTATACAATTATTCATATGATTAGTTGAATTGAATTTTTATTTATTGAATAATTTGTATGCTAATTGGTATTGATTAATTGAATTGTTGGTTGGATTAGTTGTTATGCATATTAGTATAGTTTACTCTAGGATTAAGAGTCTAAGAATAATTGGGAATTACAAATGAGTTATCACAAGCATTGCAAAAGAAAGATCAAGATATTGTGAATGTGATGGCATTAGTGGAAGTATGCAAGCAAAGACTACAATCCTTGAGAGATGATGACTTTGGGGACTTGCTTCATAATGTAGAAAAGTTTTGTGAGGAGCATGATATCGTCGTTCCTAACATGGAGGATTTGCATTTTGTACCTGGAAAATCAAGGCATAAAGCTCCAAAAATCACGAACTTTCATTACTATCGTGTGGACCTCTATTTTCAAGTCCTTAATATGCAGCTAAAGGAATTGAATGATCGCTTCAATGAGGTAAACACCGAGCTGCTTCTTTGTATGGCATGTTTGAGTCCGGTGAATAATTTTGCATCTTTTGACAAAGCAAAAATTGTTCGTTTAGCCTATCTTTATCCTCAAGATTTTGATCGTACAGACCTCATGAATCTTCCAATTCAACTTGACAATTACATTCATGATATGAAGATACATAGTGAGTTTTCATTATTGAGAGGAATTAGTGATCTTGCAAAAGAGTTAGTGAAGATCGGGAGGTGTGAAAGCTATATGTTAGTGTTTAAACTTCTTACATTGGCTTTTATGTTACCGGTTGCAACCGCTTTGGTGGAGAGAGCCTTTTCTGCTATAAAGATTGTGAAAACACCATTGCGTAACAAAATGGGAGATCAATGGTTAAGTGATAGCATGGTTGTTTACGTTGAGAGAGATGTATTTGCTTTTATTGATAATGAGCCTATTATGCTACGTTTTCATGACATGAAATCTCGCGGCAACAATTGTAATTTGTTTGTATTGATTAATTATGAAAGACATTACTATATAAACAAATTTAATTGTTGCCATTTTTCTTTAACCTTGCACTCTTTTAAGTTCGCCCTCCCCCCGAGAAATCCTGACTTCACCACTGACTACTAGTATAAAGAAAACTAAAACAACAAGCACACATTAAGCATACTCATTCGATCTAAACATCAAAATAACATTTCGTAGGCTAATCTTAAATAAAGATATATATATATATATATATATATATATATATATATTTTGTCAAACGATTAATTTGTTAAATTATATGTTAGATTATAGAGCCAATGTGATTTGAACACATGTTGTGATGTAAGGGCAATACTCATTTTCATCACTGTGGTAGAGGACCAGTTACAAATAATGA
>NC_062269.1:43193642-43197675 GCF_916048215.2 Malus sylvestris | reverse complement strand
CCTAAACCCTAAACCCTAAACCCTAAACCCTAAACCCTAAACCCTAAACCCTAAACCCTAAACCCTAAACCCTAAACCCTAAACCCTAAACCCTAAACCCTAAACCCTAAACCCTAAACCCTAAACCCTAAACCCTAAACCCTAAACCCTAAACCCTAAACCCTAAACCCTAAACCCTAAACCCTAAACCCTAAACCCTAAACCCTAAACCCTAAACCCTAAACCCTAAACCCTAAACCCTAAACCCTAAACCCTAAACCCTAAACCCTAAACCCTAAACCCTAAACCCTAAACCCTAAACCCTAAACCCTAAACCCTAAACCCTAAACCCTAAACCCTAAACCCTAAACCCTAAACCCTAAACCCTAAACCCTAAACCCTAAACCCTAAACCCTAAACCCTAAACCCTAAACCCTAAACCCTAAACCCTAAACCCTAAACCCTAAACCCTAAACCCTAAACCCTAAACCCTAAACCCTAAACCCTAAACCCTAAACCCTAAACCCTAAACCCTAAACCCTAAACCCTAAACCCTAAACCCTAAACCCTAAACCCTAAACCCTAAACCCTAAACCCTAAACCCTAAACCCTAAACCCTAAACCCTAAACCCTAAACCCTAAACCCTAAACCCTAAACCCTAAACCCTAAACCCTAAACCCTAAACCCTAAACCCTAAACCCTAAACCCTAAACCCTAAACCCTAAACCCTAAACCCTAAACCCTAAACCCTAAACCCTAAACCCTAAACCCTAAACCCTAAACCCTAAACCCTAAACCCTAAACCCTAAACCCTAAACCCTAAACCCTAAACCCTAAACCCTAAACCCTAAACCCTAAACCCTAAACCCTAAACCCTAAACCCTAAACCCTAAACCCTAAACCCTAAACCCTAAACCCTAAACCCTAAACCCTAAACCCTAAACCCTAAACCCTAAACCCTAAACCCTAAACCCTAAACCCTAAACCCTAAACCCTAAACCCTAAACCCTAAACCCTAAACCCTAAACCCTAAACCCTAAACCCTAAACCCTAAACCCTAAACCCTAAACCCTAAACCCTAAACCCTAAACCCTAAACCCTAAACCCTAAACCCTAAACCCTAAACCCTAAACCCTAAACCCTAAACCCTAAACCCTAAACCCTAAACCCTAAACCCTAAACCCTAAACCCTAAACCCTAAACCCTAAACCCTAAACCCTAAACCCTAAACCCTAAACCCTAAACCCTAAACCCTAAACCCTAAACCCTAAACCCTAAACCCTAAACCCTAAACCCTAAACCCTAAACCCTAAACCCTAAACCCTAAACCCTAAACCCTAAACCCTAAACCCTAAACCCTAAACCCTAAACCCTAAACCCTAAACCCTAAACCCTAAACCCTAAACCCTAAACCCTAAACCCTAAACCCTAAACCCTAAACCCTAAACCCTAAACCCTAAACCCTAAACCCTAAACCCTAAACCCTAAACCCTAAACCCTAAACCCTAAACCCTAAACCCTAAACCCTAAACCCTAAACCCTAAACCCTAAACCCTAAACCCTAAACCCTAAACCCTAAACCCTAAACCCTAAACCCTAAACCCTAAACCCTAAACCCTAAACCCTAAACCCTAAACCCTAAACCCTAAACCCTAAACCCTAAACCCTAAACCCTAAACCCTAAACCCTAAACCCTAAACCCTAAACCCTAAACCCTAAACCCTAAACCCTAAACCCTAAACCCTAAACCCTAAACCCTAAACCCTAAACCCTAAACCCTAAACCCTAAACCCTAAACCCTAAACCCTAAACCCTAAACCCTAAACCCTAAACCCTAAACCCTAAACCCTAAACCCTAAACCCTAAACCCTAAACCCTAAACCCTAAACCCTAAACCCTAAACCCTAAACCCTAAACCCTAAACCCTAAACCCTAAACCCTAAACCCTAAACCCTAAACCCTAAACCCTAAACCCTAAACCCTAAACCCTAAACCCTAAACCCTAAACCCTAAACCCTAAACCCTAAACCCTAAACCCTAAACCCTAAACCCTAAACCCTAAACCCTAAACCCTAAACCCTAAACCCTAAACCCTAAACCCTAAACCCTAAACCCTAAACCCTAAACCCTAAACCCTAAACCCTAAACCCTAAACCCTAAACCCTAAACCCTAAACCCTAAACCCTAAACCCTAAACCCTAAACCCTAAACCCTAAACCCTAAACCCTAAACCCTAAACCCTAAACCCTAAACCCTAAACCCTAAACCCTAAACCCTAAACCCTAAACCCTAAACCCTAAACCCTAAACCCTAAACCCTAAACCCTAAACCCTAAACCCTAAACCCTAAACCCTAAACCCTAAACCCTAAACCCTAAACCCTAAACCCTAAACCCTAAACCCTAAACCCTAAACCCTAAACCCTAAACCCTAAACCCTAAACCCTAAACCCTAAACCCTAAACCCTAAACCCTAAACCCTAAACCCTAAACCCTAAACCCTAAACCCTAAACCCTAAACCCTAAACCCTAAACCCTAAACCCTAAACCCTAAACCCTAAACCCTAAACCCTAAACCCTAAACCCTAAACCCTAAACCCTAAACCCTAAACCCTAAACCCTAAACCCTAAACCCTAAACCCTAAACCCTAAACCCTAAACCCTAAACCCTAAACCCTAAACCCTAAACCCTAAACCCTAAACCCTAAACCCTAAACCCTAAACCCTAAACCCTAAACCCTAAACCCTAAACCCTAAACCCTAAACCCTAAACCCTAAACCCTAAACCCTAAACCCTAAACCCTAAACCCTAAACCCTAAACCCTAAACCCTAAACCCTAAACCCTAAACCCTAAACCCTAAACCCTAAACCCTAAACCCTAAACCCTAAACCCTAAACCCTAAACCCTAAACCCTAAACCCTAAACCCTAAACCCTAAACCCTAAACCCTAAACCCTAAACCCTAAACCCTAAACCCTAAACCCTAAACCCTAAACCCTAAACCCTAAACCCTAAACCCTAAACCCTAAACCCTAAACCCTAAACCCTAAACCCTAAACCCTAAACCCTAAACCCTAAACCCTAAACCCTAAACCCTAAACCCTAAACCCTAAACCCTAAACCCTAAACCCTAAACCCTAAACCCTAAACCCTAAACCCTAAACCCTAAACCCTAAACCCTAAACCCTAAACCCTAAACCCTAAACCCTAAACCCTAAACCCTAAACCCTAAACCCTAAACCCTAAACCCTAAACCCTAAACCCTAAACCCTAAACCCTAAACCCTAAACCCTAAACCCTAAACCCTAAACCCTAAACCCTAAACCCTAAACCCTAAACCCTAAACCCTAAACCCTAAACCCTAAACCCTAAACCCTAAACCCTAAACCCTAAACCCTAAACCCTAAACCCTAAACCCTAAACCCTAAACCCTAAACCCTAAACCCTAAACCCTAAACCCTAAACCCTAAACCCTAAACCCTAAACCCTAAACCCTAAACCCTAAACCCTAAACCCTAAACCCTAAACCCTAAACCCTAAACCCTAAACCCTAAACCCTAAACCCTAAACCCTAAACCCTAAACCCTAAACCCTAAACCCTAAACCCTAAACCCTAAACCCTAAACCCTAAACCCTAAACCCTAAACCCTAAACCCTAAACCCTAAACCCTAAACCCTAAACCCTAAACCCTAAACCCTAAACCCTAAACCCTAAACCCTAAACCCTAAACCCTAAACCCTAAACCCTAAACCCTAAACCCTAAACCCTAAACCCTAAACCCTAAACCCTAAACCCTAAACCCTAAACCCTAAACCCTAAACCCTAAACCCTAAACCCTAAACCCTAAACCCTAAACCCTAAACCCTAAACCCTAAACCCTAAACCCTAAACCCTAAACCCTAAACCCTAAACCCTAAACCCTAAACCCTAAACCCTAAACCCTAAACCCTAAACCCTAAACCCTAAACCCTAAACCCTAAACCCTAAACCCTAAACCCTAAACCCTAAACCCTAAACCCTAAACCCTAAACCCTAAACCCTAAACCCTAAACC